>NC_068352.1:31261443-31561443 GCF_014633365.1 Diospyros lotus
ATGACGCTTCAAACAGATCGCAATTTCGAGTTTTACATCAAAAGTTATGGTCAAAATAGCGCAACATGTGCAGTGCTAAAAAAAGTTGATTAGTTGACTTTTGAGGAAGGAATAGTCGACTTTTGATGAGTTCGACTGATCAACCCCCATTAGTCGACTAGACCGAGGCTAGCACCAAAAATCTGAGAAAACAGACTTCTGTTGAGTCGACTAAGCCCCAAAAATAGTCAACTCAACGCACACAAAACACACGAAATAAACCCACACTACAAGAAATTTAGACATTAGTGGCTACACAAAATCGTCACATATGATTAGAATTTTGTCACAAAACTGTATTGGTGACGATTTTATAGCGTCAAAGCCATCGTCAAGTTAGGTCCGTAGGGAAAAGTAATTAGTGACGTTTTTATATTTCGTCACAAATGCATAAAGAAAAGGTGACGAAATTTTTGTCGTCATCGAAAGAATCTCCTTTAGTGACGCGTAATTTTGCCACTAAAATCAATAAAATTGTGTCATCTTAGAGTTCGAATCATCACAAATATGCAGTGATGGGGTTTCTTATAGATAAAACTTTCTATCGTCACTAAATACTATGACAACAGTGACGTTAACATCGTCACTATAGTCTCTTTATATTTCGTCACTATTAGATAAAATCGTCGCTGAATAATTTGATCAAAGTTTGATTTGGTGACGCAAACTAAAACGTCACAAAATATCATGTAATTGGTGACACAAAAGATCGTTGTGAAAGGCAACTACCTTTAGTCACAAATATTGATTTCGTCACTAATAAATTAGGTTGGTATGTTAATTAGTGATGCATAAATATCGTCACGTATCAAATTTTTTTTTTTTCAAACTTTTTTGTCAAAAAAAATAAAATTTTGTTGTCACATATATACATTTTCGTCACTATAGGCATGACTTCGTTAATTTTGTGACAAAAATAAGTCATCACCTAAAATTGCACAATCTAACAAGTGACAATTATTTTTGTAGCAAATTGTATAAATCTGTAATTGTTTTTTTTGACAAATATTATACTCACTATCAATTGGTCCAAATTTTGAAATTAAAAATACTAAAATCATATTACATACACAAAATGGATTGATATATGATGAACAAATCTTTGTCACAAAAAATAAATCCCAATATGACACATCCAAAAACATAAAAGTAATTGACATCTAATTAGTATCTCAATAAAAGTTTTGCATTAAAGAAATAGATTTCACAAAACTTGTTCAAACGTGACGATGCAAGTACCACCACAATATACATCAACCTCTTCACTTCAACCCTTCAATTGATTGTGCATGTGATTCACTTGAACCTGAAATCAATCACAATGGTAATTGTATTACGGTCATAATAGTAATTATTTACATTCTTTGCACATCTTTCTTATAATTTTAGTCAATATTTATAAATAATGTAGTGGAACATTTAATTTAAAAGACTTAGTGATATGTGTCTTGATATATATATATATATATATATGTAAGAATAAATCAAATGTAATATCACATACTTGGAATTTGGGATCACTCCACATGTCACATAATTTGTCCCAATTTTTTTTACTCAAGTTAAAGTTGGTAGGCGCCCTGTTTCGGCGAAACCTAATCTAAAATGATTAAGACATGTAGCAAACAATTAATTTTCATAGGTGAAATAGTTTAAACAAAAATAGATTTTCATATAAAACCATTACTTACTTCATAAATGAACGAACTCCCACCGTATATTTGTCGAAGAACCTATGTTCCATCATCCAGCTTTATCCATGTTCCAATATGAATACCTAACAATCATTAAAAAAGAAACGATTAAAAGAAGAAATAATTAAAAAAAATACTCTTGTAAACAATTTGCTCTTCAATTCTTTTAAACCCAGGTCAAGGGCATGTAATTAAACACAAACAACATCAAAAATATGTTCACAGTATGCAACAACTGGAAAATGAAAAGAAGAATGAGCAATCTTCTAAGTAAATCTATTTTGAGAGAATAGGTTGGGTGGAAAACAAAATTTCACAAAACTAAAAAAATAAAATCGTATGATTTATATTACTTGTGCAAGTGTTTTGGGTGTGTTTCTTTTTTTTCTAAGAGGAGTTCATTTCATAAAAGAACATAACAAAGTACGTCTTGCAGAACATAAACCTAACGCCAACTAGTAGCAACAGAACAAGAAGTAAAGCATGCAGGCATATGGCTACAAACCCATGTGTTATAGCATTTGAACAAAATACAAGCATAAGGTGGTAAAGCAGTGAGTCAGTGCGCCAGTTGACATCCCTTCATAAAGTTTGAAGCTTTGTGTTGCAATAAAGAAGTAGCATAGCAAGAGCAAGAACAAATAGAGAGACTATTGTTCTGGACAATTTCATTTCTCAATATATGGACTGACAATAGCAAAGCTATTTTCAAATGAAAATTCCATTCACAATGTGTACATCACGCAATCAGCATCCAGTTTGGACTAGGCTAAACACACACACATATATATAAACTGGACTAGGCTAAAAATAAAACATGCACGTGATAAACAATATCTTGAGTTAAGGATTTCAAACGCTAACTACAAATCTCAATAACTCTTGCTACCTTGCAACAAAAATGCTTGCTAGCTAAAATTGTTCTCAAATGATCCCAAAAGCAGTTTCAAAAAAACAAAAAATAAATAAATAAATAACAAAAACTGTAAAGTGAACAAATAATCAGATAAAATGTTGAACATATATGCATGACCAGAAGAGGGATCCCAGAAAATGGGCCCAAATCATCTACATTTATGCTTGCTGAACGAAAATTAAATGAATAAAATACAATAAAAATCTAACCCTAATTTGTTTTTGAATCTTACCAATTCTCCCCCAATTGAGTTTTTTTTGGACTCTCGCTGCTCAATCACTGAACCACGAGGACCTGCAAACAACTAATCGCGTCAAGGAAAGGTAAGCAGTTAAAGATCAAGGAAAGCGAAGACCAGTCTGCAATAGCAGCAACAACAGGCGATGATAATGTTCTTCTTCCTTTCTTGCGACTGTAGGAATATTCGACTCTGTCCGCCATTGATTGCTCTGTTCACCGTAGACAAAATCCAAGGGTTTCAAAGATCTGAATTAAATGATGCATATGTAATAGAAGAAGAAATTTAGCGTTTAGGGAGGTTTCTGTTTCCAGCAGCAACCCTTGCCGCCGAATATATAAAAGTAGAAAAAGGAAAAACGACAAGGAAAAGAAGGTTACCTGCGGCCGCTTCTTCTTCCTCCACTCTCTCTCTCTCTCTCTCACGCACACATGCATACGCAATGAGCCTATAGACCGTTGGGCTTCACTTAAGTGGGCTGATTATAATATATCTTATTTTATTTTTATTTTTGTTTTTCTATAACATGTCAGAAAAATAAATAAAAATACGTAACAAAATTGGGTTTTTGATCAAATAAGTTTTTAATAAAATTATCAAAATTGTGTTACATCATAATTGATTAAAAATAATATTAATTATTATTTTAATAATTAAATAATAATTAAACGAAGACCACAAAACATCTACAGATTATCAGGGTAGAGCTTGAGTCTCACAAAAAAATAATGAAACAAAACTTGTAAGCAACAAAAGTAAAACTAAACACTGAAAAGAGAATAAATTTTCAAAACTAATGATATACAATTGTCATATAAAGAGGTCAAGCGATGATCAACAAAACAATGAAGAGCTCAACGCACAAAAACGAGAATTGAGAGATTTTAGAAATGGTTTTGATAATACTTTATAAAACATAAGGAGACATTTTTTGAATTTATTTTAAAAATAATTTCTTTCTAATAAAAAAGTTAAGTTTTAAGAATCATTATTATATGTTGAATTTACACTATTATTGTTAAGATATAATAATGAATTTTTTTTTATGCAAGAAAATGTCAAAATCAAGATGCAAGAGAGTATCTCTTGGCATATCCGAGAGGCTTGCAAAGAGAAAAACAAGTTTAAGGCGTGAATGAAATCACCTGCAAACCTTTTGATGCATAAGTCAGCCTTGTGTTTGAAATGAAATTATAATTTTACTAAGATTGTGGGCATATTTTAGCTTAACAGAAAGTTCTCTTATTTATAGAGAAAAAGAGACTACTAAGGTATCCCCTTGACTTCTTTCTGTCGCTAAATCCCGAATTTCTTGTACTGAAAATTATTTCAATTTTAAAAATAAAATACAATAAATGCATATAATCTAACAAAAAATAAATAAATTTATCGATACTTAAACATTGCCCTAGTCATTTAACTTAAAGTTTCTTTTCTAAAATAAAATTATATTATTATCAATAAATCATTATTTATTCGTCTCACTTGTTTCTGTCTTAGACAAAAAACAAGAACTTCAACATGAATACTAATAAATTTCAAAGATAGTAAGATTGTATAAAATAATAAATGATATAAATGTTATTTAGAATAAATTTTAATATTTTGTTTAAAATTTAGTATTAATAGTCAAAAAATTATTAATAATTATTTATTAACAAGTAATTAATTACTCATTATTTGACGAATAACTATACGTGACAAATTTTTTCATCACCCAATATGATACGTAATAGTGACAATTAATGTTTTGTTAACTTATGTACAACACAAAAATTATCCATAACTATTGGTGACGAAACTCAACATCACTCAATGATACTCACAAATGTGACTATTTGTAATGTGTCACAAATAGGTATTCTTTCATATCTGACACAAATAAATCGTCACCTAATGTCTTCACCTTATATACATTGGGTGATGAAACTCACCGTCACCTAATACTATTCACCAATTAATATGATGATATGGAATGTGTCACAAATAGGTATTTTTGAATACGTGACGCAATAAATCATCACCAAATGTAATACTAATTAGTGACATTTCTAAAATCATCACCATATGCATCAAATTAAAATATTACTAACAAGGGGTGACGAAACGTAATGTCACCTAATACTATTCACACATGTGACGATATGTAATGCGTCACAAATAGGTATTCTTGCATACATGACAAAAAGAAAATCGTCATGGACTGTAATACTCGTTATTGACATTTCAAAAGTCGTCACCTTATGCATCAAACTATAATATGCTAACAATGGGTGTCGAAACTGAACATCACCTAATATTATTCACAATGTGACAATATGTAACGTATCACAAATAGGTTATTCTTATATACGTGACGCATATCATATCGTCCCAAATGTAACACTCATTAGTGACATTTCTAATGTCGTCATCTTATGCAACAAACTAAAAAATTACTATTAATGGGTGACAAAAGTTAACGTCACCTAATACTATTTACAGTTATGACAATATCTAATGCGTCACAGATAGTCATCCATTCATTTGTGACACAAATATATCGTCACCCAATATAATATTAATATGATGATGTTTTATTTTTCGTCATCTACATATATAAAGCGTCACGAAATCATTTTTAGTAATCAGGTGTTGGTGCTAAAAGTTGGTGCCAACTTATGCATGACGTTTTTTTGTGACGAAATCTCAAAATCATCACCAAAAAATAACAGTTCACGAATTTTGGTGACGAAATGCTTATATCGTCACAAAAAGAGTATTTTTTGTGACGAAAATTCATAGCGCCACTAAAAAATTGTCACTAATAGCAAAATCTGTTGTAGTGCCAAAATACCCCAAAACAAACACCACTAGCTTCCTAACCCACAAATGTCATTCCTTGAATGAAAAATAGGGTGAACAAGTGTAACGGCCCGTTAGTGAGTCTAGAAGTTTATTAATATTTTAATTATAGAAATTTAGAAATTTGCCCTATTAAATTAAATGTTTGGAAATATTCTTATGTGTTAAAATGTATGTATTTAAATTAATGAATTGGGTTGCCCATTTGGGCCAAATGTTTAAGGTCAATGAATGTGATAGGTTTAGAGAAATCCCATGGGCCATTAGTAAAGTGGGCCTTTGAATTATGTGTGTGTGTGTGTGTGCGCGCACGCGCGCGCATGATTTTGTGTGTGCAAAATTTTTGAATATAGAAAAAGAGATAAGAAAATGGAAAATATGGCAAATGTTAAAAGTGGACTTAAGGATTTGTTGAGGCCCTTTGAGTTGGGCTAATGAAATGGGCTTGGGCCTATGTGTTTATATGAGTGGAATGAAATAAATGGGAAAATGAAATGAAAATAGCAAAAGTCAAAAATGGGTTTGGATATTTGTGGGTTGTGTGTGTTGTAAGTGAGGGTAAAATGGGAAGAATGAGAGATTGAGTGAGATGGTTGGGGGGGGGGTAGGTGGGGTGGACGGCTAAGCCATCCTTTTCCTTGTCTCTTCTTCATTATTCATCTTCTCATTCTTCTTTCATCTTTTTCTTCTTCTTCCATTTTCTTCTCTTTTCCCTTGGCTTGGAGCTTCAAGAAAGATTTTCAGATTTTCAGGGCAAGTAAGCAAGCTTCTTCTTCTCCTTTTGGTTGTTCTTCAAAGGCAAGTTCTACTTGCACTTTAAATCTTATTTTGTGCAAGTTTCTTTTCTCTATTTTTCCATTTGATGCAAGATGTTGTCTTTTCCATTGTGTTAAAATCATTCTTAGTATAATGGTTTCTCTCATTTGGTTGTAAGTGTTGTAGTAATTTCTTAGTTTAAGATGGTTTCGAGTCCCTTTGAGAGTCTCCATGGGGTATATTTCATCCCATTTTTTCTTTCATGGAATGACATTGTGGGTCAAGAAGCTAGAATGAGAGTTTTGGCGTGATTGGTGTCCATTTTGAGGGTTTTCGGTGGATTTTTGGCCCTTTTTCTTCGTTCTCGGACAAGTCAACTCGTCCAGGAGGTCAAGTTGATTTGGGAAGAGTTGACTCGATTTTGGGCGAGTCGACTCGAGCTAAGTCGACTCGATTTTTCGCCGAGTCGACTCGGCCGCAACTTGACTACTCTGCGCATGTCTTGCTGTTTCAGCCATAACTTTTGATGTAGAACTCGAAATTGAGATCCGTTTAAAGAATCATAAACTAGACTTCAAGGGATTCGATTTGATATATAACATCATATATTTTGGTTATGATTTTAGTGGGTTAAGGCTCTTCTTATTCCAAATCAAGTAAGATAGTTAAAGTAAATTATTTATAAATGCTTCCTTTGATATCCCTCAATCCCATAAAATGATAAGATGTGTTTGAAGATATATATATGTAAGTACATGGGACTTATGAGATAAAAATATAATTGTCTTTCATGAGGAAGTATAATAATAATCATTAGGTGGTTGTTATGAAATGTTTTTGATTGGTATGTCCATGTAGTCTCATGGGTGATGCATTGCTAAAACTATATGAATGATTGCCCTTAACTGATGTGGTTGCCATAAATGGATGTGAATGAAGTTATATGCATGATCATGATGTGATGTGGCCTAGAATCCTAGTGGGTGATTTTAGGCATGTTATTGTGAAGTTGTGAAAATGATGGAATGTGTATGCATATGTATGTATATATATATTGCCTTTGCACACCTTTTATTTTGCGGGGAAGAAAGTAAATGGATATCCTCAAGGCATGCCATGGCAAGAAAGGCGATTCGTCCACAAGGAAAGAAATATGGAAAAAGGGCAGCTCATCTGCAAGAAAGAAAGAAATGGGGATATCCTATCAAGGCAACTCGTCCGCATTTGTTTTTATGTGTGCATCCTGTATTTTCGTATGCTATGGATTATGTTAATTGAGTGCATTGCACTATGGCATCAAGAATGTGAATGTTGTTGTAATTGTGCTTGCAATTGTGATGCATAGCATTATGTTCTATATTGCAAAAGGGAGGTGTATCCGCAAAAGGCGATGTGTCCGCATGATTGATTCATATGTGTATTACCCATTTTTTCACCATAAGTTATGTCGATAAAATGGCGTTATGCTATGGTCTAAGTGGGTGAATGTTACCTTCCTTGGTAAAGTGTGTGAATTGTGATATTTTACTCTTGTGTTTAGTTTTGATGATGAAAAATTTCAAATGTATTTTTTTCTCAATCAAAGCATATGGTTTGGAAACAAAAATCAATTTCAAAGTGCTTTGTTAAAATGATCTATGATCTTTTATATTATTTGGAGATTAGCATAAACAAGTTTTAAGATCTAAAAAGAATCTCCTTGAAATCGTTGGTCAAAATAATTCTAAGGCAAAAGACCAACTAGAACATGTTTTTGAAAGTGTGTTCATTTTAGAAAGTGTTCATTTTAAAAAACTATCTCCTAGTATTTTGATATCTAATATCTCTTGGTAATGAATGGTTTTGATAAATGACTATATGAAAATCAATTTCTACTATGTGGATTATATGAATGAGAAAATGAATTTTTAGTATATAAGTTTTGAAGCAAGATATGAAAACTTATAGAAGAAATATTGAGTATGGATGAAAGATTGATTTGTTAAGAATAATTTGTTTCAAATCATACTTTTGATAATCTCAACTTGCTTTAAAGATAATCAAAATGAGTTTCTAACATAATCAATTAAGGATGTATTAAAAATTCAAGATTTTCTATAGAATAGTCGACTATCAGGATCATTCTGTTGACTATGCTTCAAAATAGTCGACTATTTTTTGATGTTCTGTCGACTATTTAAGCATCTGTTGACTATTTTAGCATCTGTCGACTATCGAGTAAAAATAGTCGACTATGTATTCTGATCTGTCGACTATTTTTGTTCATGAAATTCAAAAATTTCTTCATATCTCAGCATCTGTCGACTATTGGAATGTGTCTGTCGACTATTGAAATTTTGTGTTATAAAATAGTCGACTATTCGTTTTGTCTGTCTACTATTTCTTGCTTTAGTTGTAAAAATAGTCAACTATATATTTCTTCTGTCGACTATTTCTTTTTGCAGAAAGCTCCAACGGCTATTTTTTCAAATCCCAACGGCTCCAAACGGCTATATTTCTCTTCAACTTCATGGGACACTTATATATACATGTCATAGATGATCAAGAGAAGGCTAATGGACGGGAATGAATTGAATTGAGCTTACATTTTACACTCGTTTCTATTTACATTCACTGTGCTTCAATTTTCTCTCTTCAAGGCTGTGATCTTAATTTGTTTACATTCATTTAAGCCTTGTATCATTTTTGAAAGACATTGTAACTAAGAGATTCATCTCTTAGATTCTCTCCAACTATATATTTCTTGTTTTCCTAGCTTGTATAGCTAGAGGGCTCATTTGAGTGGGAGGTTTTGTAATTCCTAGTCTCGGACTAGAGGACTTACTTGGTTTAAGTAGCGGGGTTTTAGTGAATGGTTTGAAAAATCCTTAGTGAGAAGCTAAGGTAGTGGATTAGGCTTGGGTTAAGCCGAACCACTATAAATCTTGGTGTTCTTGTGTGCTTGTGTTCTTTAAATCATCTTTATCTTTCCAAGCATTCCTTAATTCCTCACTTGATTCACATTTGTCATTTTATATGCTTCACGTTTTAAATCATTAAAACTTCAACCTGTATTAAAAAGTTTTTTTTAAAATAACCAATTCACCCCCCCTCTTGGTGTGTGCCATAGCATCTCCCGTTCTAACAAATTGTTGAAAGAAAAGAAAGCATGATATATATATATATATTAATTGAATCACGATTAATATAGAAGGCGTGGATTTGTGTTTCACCTATGTTTTTTAGATTGGCAAGTGTCCATATGTGGCATGATATGCATGATATTCAGGGATAGTTTGGTCATATTCAGTTTTCATTGTTTATAAACACTTGTCAAGCCTTATGGCTCACTTTGAAAAATGTATTTCGATAGAAAGTAAGAAATTGTCTTCTTGGGGAGATGATGTTGTCAAGCGTAAAAGGCATGGATTCAAGTGAGGTTTAGTTGTCGGGATTGTGATTTTCCTTGGCTCTGAATTACTCATGCCTTCATATATTATCCTATTGATGTCTCCCTTGCTATATATATATATATATATACTTGCTGAGCCTTGTGGCTCACTCTTATTTTTTTTGCCATTCCATGTAAATGGAAGATAAGTAAGTGGACCGAGTTCTAATAGATATGTACGGAAATGTTTCGGCCTCAAAGATCTATGGGTAGAATTTTATAAGGCTTTAATAATGGGCTTCATTTTGTATTTATAGTATTGGAGCCTTTAAATTCGAAATTGTACGAATGGTAAGCCCTAGATGAATTATGTAATATCTATTATGGCTCATTTTGATAGTGAACAAAAAATTTTACTGATGTCTTGTATCTATATCCATCTTGTATATGGACCTTCTCACGGATTTCCTATGCTAACGGGTAATCCGAAAGCGGGCCTTGACAACAAGCCCCAACGAGACTATCATAAAGACCCGACACAACCTTTAACATAACATGCGGTTCAAAGAAAATATATATAACCGATAACAAAAATAATTTTTCAATGAGGGGATTAAGAACCATGAAACATTACAACATCACAATGGAAAATAAGGGAAGCTTGCACAAATAAAATAAGAGTGCAAGAAGAACTTGCCTTTAAAGAGGGTTGATCCGAAGAAGAAGCTTGCCTCTCCCCAAAATCTGAAAATCCTTCCTCTTGAAGCTTCACCCAAGAGTAGAAAATGGAGAAAATAACAAAGAAATAAATGAAGAGGAAGAGGTTCACAAGAAGGAGAGCAATGGAATTGGAGAGGAGAGAGGGAAAAATTAACTAAAGAAGCAAGAAGGAATGGGGGAGATGGGCTGCATGTCCCTTCTCCAACCACCTGATTAGTGGTTAATTTTGTAAAAATTTTGTTATAATTATACCCTTCTTTCGATCTTAAATATGGTTTAAATTAGATATTAATATATATTTTATGGTTATATATAAATTTAAATTGAAAGATGAATGAAATGAAGTTCTAAAGTAAATAATAATAATATATAAAATTATATATAATACATATATATCATTATATGCATGCATGTAATATATATATAATATAATATAATATATATATGTGCCATGTGTAATACATATATATAATATATAATTTATTAATAACATTAAATTATTTTTATTTTTTTTAGGCATGAAGAATTCAAGCCCATGAAGACTTAAAGTCCATGAAGAATTCAAGTCCATGAAGAAATCAAAGCCATGGAGAAATCAAGTCCATGAAGAAATCAAACCCATGAAAAATTAAAGTCCATGAAGAATTCAAGCCCATGAAGAATTAAGGCCCAATTTGAGCAACCCATGGAAAATATTATTTGGAGAAGGCCCAAGGATTATTTTTAATCCTAATGAAGATTAAAAACCAATTTATAGAAATCTATTTTTATTTTTTATGTGAGAGCTTTATTAGGTGTGTTTTTTAGCTAAAATCCATTTAACCATTAGGTGGATATTATAGCTAAAATCCATTTAACTTTATGAGTGCTTTATTAGGTATGTATTATAGCTAAAATCCATTTAACTTTAAGTGTGTGAGTGCCCATTAGATATAATTATGTCTAATTGAATAATTGAAATTGTGTGGTTTGTATTGCATCTTGTGGCCTATAAATAGCTCACTTGATTGCATTTGTAAGTGTGATTATTATTCTTGAATCAAAGTTTAGTTATTTCCTTAGAATTCTCTCTTTGAGAATTGCTTTTGTTCTCTCTCATTTTCTTTAGTATTTTCTCTTGTGATCTTACTACCTTCATTTCTTTCTTCTTTTAAATTCTTATGTCATTTATTATTACTTTATTATTCACCGCCTAAATGGACGGTTAGTTTATGCCTTTAAATTCTTGCAATTTTAATTCTTGTATTTTAATTATCTACCGCCTAAATGGCCGGTTAGTTTCTTCTATTTTAATTCCTGTCATTTAAATTCTGTTATTTAAATTATGTCATTTAAATTGTTGTCAATTAATTTAATAGAGATGAGTAGCTAAATCTAATCTTGGGTTAAGGCAAGGACAGTGTCTAACGCCAATGATTCCCAAAGAAAGCTACGCTTTAAATGAGTAACATTGGTTTAAACTTCAATATGAGTTTGTTTTGATTATTGAAAAATCACTAGGTTTGGATTGGAGCGTAAACCTAACTTAGAGCTTTCATGTCACGCATGAGAGTTACTAGAACTGGAAACGCTATCATACCCAAACCCGGATGATTAATTTAGTTGTTTTGTGTATTAATTGTAATTAAATTTATGGTAGTTTTTTAAATTAGAATCCCGCATATCATGTATGGGGATTGCTTAAACTAAAGCTATCATTATCTTTAATTGCATTTAATAACAAATCCTCATATATGAAATTAAATTAATGTTGCTAATCTTTTATGCTAATATTTGGGAATCAACGGGTTGGCACTGAAATTGTCTTAACTCAAGTACTTTCCAATTTCATATTCTCACGTTTAGTATTTATTTCAACTTCTGTCTTGCTTTATTTTCTAGTATTTGTTATCTAAAAAATTATAAAAAAATCATGTTATCAATCCATCTAAATGCGTGTGCGTGTGTGTGACATTCTTTTTTTTTCTTTTGCCATAAATAAATCTCTCAGTGGACGACCTGGACTTATCCAGAAAGTATAAATTTAAATTTGAACTACAACTGCACTCGTACACTGACGAGTATAAACCTCTCGCCTAAATAAATAAAAAAAATATAAAAGTTTTATTATGATTTGTTTTTATTGTGTTTTAATTGCAGGGTGAGAGTGCAGTCAAATTTTGGCGCCGTTGCCGGGGAGATTAAGGCAAAAACAAAAAGAAAAAAAAATAAATAAAAAAAATAAAAGAATAAGCATCTCTTGATAAAATCGGTAACTCTATTTCTCTTTTACTTTATTTTTGTTTGTACATTGTATATGAAACTGAGATCAGGTAGAATTTTGAAACAGTATTTTCATATCATTCTGAGTCTTTACATGCAATTGGATTGTCAACTTTACACTCATGTCTCAAAATTACTACAATCTGTCTGCACAAGATATTTATCATGATGAAAATTATCATTTTGAATCTGATTTGTCTAGACCTCTTAAGGATTATCTATACCCTCTTAGGCAAACCACTTTTGATTTGCAATCAGACACTACCCATTTGTTACCCACTTACCATGAAATTGAGGTTTGGTGTGCTGTGTGTGAGACTTCAGCTCATTTAACAGATGACTGCCCTATAATACCTGCTTTTAAGGAGGTATTGTATGGTCAATCCAGTTACACACACACACACAACTATGAGAGAATGTATTACCAGAACCATGAGGAAAACTACCATTCGGACTTTGATGCATATCACCTTAATTCACACTTTCATCCAAATTTCTCATGGGAAAATGATTTTGTAGCCCAACCACATGAGCACTTCCTTTCCCAGCCTCAATCATTTCAAACTAATGAAGGGTCTACATTCGATGCATATCAACCCCCTCATGGGAGTTCATTAGAAGATACCTTCAATCTATTTATGCAAGGCCAAATGGAAATTTTTACACAAATGTCCAAATGTCAAGAACATACTATTAGAGTTACAGAGGACATTAGGAACCAATTGACACAGCTAACACAGACTTTGAGCATGTCAGAGCCTATCCATCCCAACTCACTCCAAATCCCATTAATAAAACCCATCATCAAAAGTGAAAGTCAGGAGCAGGACATAGGAGTGACTATCTTAAGGAATGGAGAAATAATTGAGAAACTTGATGCCCCTAGGACAGTACACCCTTTGGTGCAAGAAAAGAGAGTGGTTGATCACAGTGAGGTAGATGTCAATGAAGCCTTGGAGGAAGAAAAAGACCAAAATGATGTAAGAAAAGAAGAAACATGGGAGGAAGAAGAGGATAAAATTCGAGAGCCAAAATGTGAAAAAATCATAAGTTTATCCACATTTACCCCTCAATTTCTATCTTTTAGGTTAGTCGATATTATTGAGGATCAAATTAAACCAAACACGTGTGAGATGTTTGTGCAAATTAATGTGCCATACGCGGATATAATAAAACCAACACCTTCGGACGATATATTTTCAAAATATATATGTGCATTCATGAGAAAAATCAATTTATATAATTTTGAAAATAACTTTAAAAGTGGTGTAGTGAATGGGAGATATTATACGATTAGGTGGGCAACCACTCATTTGATCCTTAATTGGAAGAAAAGAAAAAAAAAATTCTAAAAAAAAAAAAAATAAATAAAAATATAATAAAATAATTTTATATATATATATATATACATATAAGTTGTTCCTTTTCTTCATTACTTAACTAGTGTTTCTCTATGTGCAGTCTAAATAAAATTTCTCCATACGAGTTTATGTATTGAAGACCGCCAGGTATGCCTATCTTCTATCCTTTTATTGCCAATTGAGGACAATACGCAATTTAAGTTTGGGGGTAAGGTGTCTACAAAATTTTACCTAAAAAAAAAAAAAAAAATTAAAACAAAATTAATTAAAAAAAAAATTGAATTGAGAGAGACAGAATTGACGCTGGTGGTAGCCATCTTTTCTTGGGCAGTGCAATCACACTGCCCTATAAAGAAAGAAGGCACACTGCCAAATGTTGAAAACAGAGGCGCCGAGCGTTGAAAAAAAAAAGGGCACACTGCCAAATGTTGAAAAATGAGACGCTAAACGACGTCAAGTCTGACGGTGCAATTATGGCATGCCTCGACTCAAGTGTAGAATAGTGATGCCCATTGCTCTATAAGAGGCTCCATATCTGTATGAGGCAAGTCACCCCTCTTGAGCTCAATCTTCTCTCCTTTGTGTTATTCTCCGATCAGGTACTCTCATCCCTTTTGTAAAGTTTATAGTTCTTTACTTTCTTCTTAGTATAATTTTTTTTTAAAAAAAAAAAAAAATGGATCTTTATCTCTCAAAAATTCACAAGTACTATCCATCTCTCCCGCAGAATGATTTGAAAAAAATTTATGTTGCTAGGTGTGAAAGACTTAGGTTGTTGATGCTTAATAACATCCCTGAAGATATTCGTTGGCTGATCGAAGCAAAAGTTCGATTAGCTGGTGAAACTTCACCTAGTTTTAAGCATTTTCCAGGCTTAGGGAAGAGTAGTTTTGCGAAGAAAAGAAGAGCGAAAAGAGTGAATGGTTGTTACAAATGTGCTCGATGGACCTGTAACACACGATGCAAATCTGTGGGGTTTACGTCCATAAATCGAGAAGATAAAATTAGTTTCATAAAGGATGGACTGAGTAAGGAGTCTCTGGATGATATCCGATTGACTCTTGAGACGCATCCATGTGGAATAGTGCAAAGAGAACTTCTTGCTTTATGGACCCAGTTTAGAAGTGACCACCAACGCTATAGTCTTGGGAATCTGACTAAAAACGACCCTGTTTGCCAATCTATAAGAAAATTGGATGGGAAGCTTATCCCCGCTTCATAGAAAGTGTTTAAGCCGTTTCTGGACGTAAAACCAGAAGAAGATGTGAGCCACAATCACAACTACTTATACATACGCATGATTTTTGTTTGTTGAATTGTTGTATAGCTACTTTTGATCGCCAAACTTCTTTTCAGGACATACAAAAGGAACAAACATGGAAGGCCAGTTAGTTCGTCGAATCAATACCATATGTGTACTTTGTGGCTCTCAACTTGGGAGTGATATTTGTTACGCACTTGCAGCGAGCGAACTTGGTAAAAAATTAGGAGAGAAAAAAATTAATTTGGTATATGGGGGGGGGAGTCGTGGATTGAATGGTTATGTTTCACAAGCTGTACATCTTGGAAATTCATCTGTGGTAGGTGTAATGCCAATCCCTTTAGCTGAACCACATATTTCCGGGATTACACGCGGTCAACTTATAGAAACGACTTCTATGTCTGAGCGCATGGCTTGTAAGATTTATCAGTCAGATGCCTTCATTGCTTTACCAGGAGGTTTTGGAACACTTGAAGAAATCTTTTGTATAATCTCCTGGGCCAAGAGTAATCTCCATACCAAACCCATTGGACTTTTAAATGTTAACCATTTTTTCGATGGGTTACTCTCTTTTCTTGATCAGGCTGTGGACCAACAGTTCATTTCTCGTTCAGCAAGAAAGATTCTCATTTCTGCATCCACCATTGATAAGCTGCTAGAGAAATTACATGCTTATGTTCCACAGTACGATCCTCATGAGCCTCGGATAGACTGGTCTAAGGCAATTAGTAACAAGCGCCAAAGGGGTCCGATTAATTTAGATTTATCACTGTGAGAAATGCTCTTTATTAAGATGGCTGAGTAAGGAGTACTTTTTGTACTCTTGAGACGCATCTAGTTATTGTACACCTTGCAGAATTTTTCTTAGTTGTTTCCTTAAAAAAAAAAAAAAAAAAAAAAAAACTGTGGAATGTTGTTAGCAAAGTCTTTGATAAGGTGGCTGAGTAAGGAGTACTTTTTGTACTCTTGAGACGCATTTTTTTTATCTTATGACTTGCATCAATTTTTATTTTGGTATGAAAATATAAATATATATATATGGTGTGCTCATTTGTTGTTTAAGTTTTAGCAGTTCACAGCAAAATGAACTTATGGAGTTACAGGTATTCCTAACAACCCTAATTTATTACTGCAATTCAAGTTGGGGGGTGTAAGGTTTAGTTATGAATTATCTGGTTCATATTTAACTGTGAGTTTGCTATTGCTAGTTTGTAGTCTTGTGTGAATTGATTATCTTTATCTGCTCTTATTAAAAAAAAAAAATTGTGTTTCAAATAACGCTATTCCTAAAGTTTTGAAGTTATGCACTGATAGCCGGCTAAGTTTGCAATACGAAACATGGATGCATTGATTTCTTATTTGAAAACGTATGTGCATTAGAATAAGTAATTTGCATTCATCGGGGATTCAAAATTTAAAAATTGGTTATCGGTCATAAAGTCAAAGGTAGCAGTAATTAGCTGATTAGTACATTGTATGATCCCTCAACAGAAGTGGAGACTATTACCCAAGCAAGTGTTTGAGCTTAATAACCGTTAATTCTGAGTGAAATAACACTTACTCTAAATATGCTCTCTTGTTTATCTTATCTTTTCAATGGCTTCAAAATATCAATTCGCTTTGAATGTCTAGTATGATAGCGGATGAATTTGACTGGTTTCAAACTATGAATTAGATGACTGAGAAGCATGATAGGGGGATCAATTTCTTTCATTTTGAGCCTATTTTTTTTCTTTAAATCAACCTCTTGTTAGCCCATTTGAGCCATTTGTAGTACAACTTCTTTCGTTACCCTCGTTTAACCCATAACCATATGAATTTTATCCAACCTGGTGTGATTTTGGGAATTAGTCTGTTTATCTATTTTCATATTTAAAAAGAAAAAGAAAAAAAAAAGAGTAAAAAAAAAGAAGAAAAAAAAAAGTGAAAAAAAAGGGGGGCAAATTCTCTTAGCTATTCAGCATAACTGTTTCAAAATGAATGCTAAAAAAAAAAAAAAAAAAAAATCCCGACACACCCTTTGCACACTCTACCTTTTCTTTGACAACCCGTATTAACCTTATAGCCCCATTACAACCCAGTCCGGTCCCTTTTGATGCTATAAATCATGTGATCTCAGAATTCGAGTTTGGAGTAGGGAATCATGTTTAAATTCAGAAGTTACTCATCTAGAGCATTATTCCAATCATGAAGCTATGTCAATTTCCTTGTTCTTTCATGAAAATACGTTCCTTGTATTTGGGATGGCACCGAGTTTTGAACTTGTTCTGCATTTACTCTTATAACGGTGCACCCCCTTGTGTGTACACCTGAGGAATCCTTTTTATTGGAGAGAAAATTCATAGTGAGATTTGAAGTCAAAACTTTGAGGGAGTAAGTCTGTGTGTTGGTTATCCTAATTTCTATTCCTGAGATTGTATGACCTTTAACCAAAAATCTGATTTAGAATGCTAAATTACTTATTCGATTTTATGCATTTTGGTTTCGAATTTGAAATTTTTACATTCATATAGTTATTGTGAATAAAGTTTGGCAGGTGTATAGTCTGATTGCTAAGGGACTAGCAATGTTTAAGTTGGGGGGTATGATTAGTGGTTAATTTTGTAAAAATTTTGTTATAATTATACCCTTCTTTCGATCTTAAATATGGTTTAAATTAGATATTAATATATATTTTATGGTTATATATAAATTTAAATTGAAAGATGAATGAAATGAAGTTCTAAAGTAAATAATAATAATATATAAAATTATATATAATACATATATATCATTATATGCATGCATGTAATATATATATAATATAATATAATATATATATGTGCCATGTGTAATACATATATATAATATATAATTTATTAATAACATTAAATTATTTTTATTTTTTTTAGGCATGAAGAATTCAAGCCCATGAAGACTTAAAGTCCATGAAGAATTCAAGTCCATGAAGAAATCAAAGCCATGGAGAAATCAAGTCCATGAAGAAATCAAACCCATGAAAAATTAAAGTCCATGAAGAATTCAAGCCCATGAAGAATTAAGGCCCAATTTGAGCAACCCATGGAAAATATTATTTGGAGAAGGCCCAAGGATTATTTTTAATCCTAATGAAGATTAAAAACCAATTTATAGAAATCTATTTTTATTTTTTATGTGAGAGCTTTATTAGGTGTGTTTTTTAGCTAAAATCCATTTAACCATTAGGTGGATATTATAGCTAAAATCCATTTAACTTTATGAGTGCTTTATTAGGTATGTATTATAGCTAAAATCCATTTAACTTTAAGTGTGTGAGTGCCCATTAGATATAATTATGTCTAATTGAATAATTGAAATTGTGTGGTTTGTATTGCATCTTGTGGCCTATAAATAGCTCACTTGATTGCATTTGTAAGTGTGATTATTATTCTTGAATCAAAGTTTAGTTATTTCCTTAGAATTCTCTCTTTGAGAATTGCTTTTGTTCTCTCTCATTTTCTTTAGTATTTTCTCTTGTGATCTTACTACCTTCATTTCTTTCTTCTTTTAAATTCTTATGTCATTTATTATTACTTTATTATTCACCGCCTAAATGGACGGTTAGTTTATGCCTTTAAATTCTTGCAATTTTAATTCTTGTATTTTAATTATCTACCGCCTAAATGGCCGGTTAGTTTCTTCTATTTTAATTCCTGTCATTTAAATTCTGTTATTTAAATTATGTCATTTAAATTGTTGTCAATTAATTTAATAGAGATGAGTAGCTAAATCTAATCTTGGGTTAAGGCAAGGACAGTGTCTAACGCCAATGATTCCCAAAGAAAGCTACGCTTTAAATGAGTAACATTGGTTTAAACTTCAATATGAGTTTGTTTTGATTATTGAAAAATCACTAGGTTTGGATTGGAGCGTAAACCTAACTTAGAGCTTTCATGTCACGCATGAGAGTTACTAGAACTGGAAACGCTATCATACCCAAACCCGGATGATTAATTTAGTTGTTTTGTGTATTAATTGTAATTAAATTTATGGTAGTTTTTTAAATTAGAATCCCGCATATCATGTATGGGGATTGCTTAAACTAAAGCTATCATTATCTTTAATTGCATTTAATAACAAATCCTCATATATGAAATTAAATTAATGTTGCTAATCTTTTATGCTAATATTTGGGAATCAACGGGTTGGCACTGAAATTGTCTTAACTCAAGTACTTTCCAATTTCATATTCTCACGTTTAGTATTTATTTCAACTTCTGTCTTGCTTTATTTTCTAGTATTTGTTATCTAAAAAATTATAAAAAAATCATGTTATCAATCCATCTAAATGCGTGTGCGTGTGTGTGACATTCTTTTTTTTTCTTTTGCCATAAATAAATCTCTCAGTGGACGACCTGGACTTATCCAGAAAGTATAAATTTAAATTTGAACTACAACTGCACTCGTACACTGACGAGTATAAACCTCTCGCCTAAATAAATAAAAAAAATATAAAAGTTTTATTATGATTTGTTTTTATTGTGTTTTAATTGCAGGGTGAGAGTGCAGTCACCACCCCATCTCAAATTTCCAATTTTGCCCCTACCTCATACACATATAAAAATATCCTCATGCCTTATATGGTCATTTTGTATTTTCTTATTTCTTTTTCCATTTATTCAATTCAGCTCACTTAAATACATGGGCTCAAGCCCACTCACTAGCCCAATCATAATGGCCCAAAGGGAAACCCAATCCATTTCATTTATTTAAATAAAATACCACATAACTTGCACTTGGATTAACCCAATTTCAAAGCCCCAATTCATTAGAGATGGGCTTATTTTTGCTTCCCACATATAATAATAACACTTATAATTTATCCACAAAATTTACTTACATAAATTAGCCACATAAAAAAAATATTTTTCACATTTATTCTAATAGACAAAATTTTCAATGCTCTAAAATAAAATATCCATAACGTCTAGGCCCACTAACGGGTCTTTACAACTACTGTTAAAACTTTTATGGCTCACATCTTCTAAAAGAAATTGGTTTTTCACTTGCCAATCTTGCGCTGCTCCTTTGTGACAATCAAAATGCTCTCCATATGACAAAAAATCCCATATTCCATACTCGATTCCATACTCGTACAAAGCACATCAAGTCAGATTTCCATTTTATCCTAGAAAAGATACATGAAGAGATTATCAAAAGTCGTTATGTTCCTACTAACCTCCAAAGTGCCGATGTTCTCACAAAACCTTTGCCTCAAGCCTTATTTTCAGCTTTTCTCACCAAGTTAGGAGTTCACTCAATTAAACCATATTCAAAAACAGAGGAAGCTTTGCCCAAAAATGCCAAAGACTCGGGACAAACAACTTGTGCATTCTATTACAATTAATATTCTTCAATGCTTTGCCTACCATTGGATAGATGATTAATGATTTTGCACACCCATTTCAATTCTCTAGGAGACCAACGATCAAGACAAGTAATTCCTTTTTTACTGTTGTGGATATTTTCAAGGAAAGTTTAATTGCTATTCCTTTATTGCTCTTGTATAAATATTTCTTCCCTTTTGTATGGTGAGCAGAAAAGATCAAATAAAAATTATTGTACAATCTCTTTATCTTTAAATATATATGTATTATGTTTTATTTACTAAAACATTTTATGCTATAGTGAATAATATAGAGAAGATACTAAGTTTCTGGCCAGAAATCAACATTCAATATTTTTTTAAAATATGCAAATAAGTTAGTTTTGGATAATAAATTAAAAATATGTTTTAAAAAATATCCAAACATTATGCACAAAAATAGACATACCAATATATAGTCAACAACTAAAAAGAATAAGATATGTTAAAAAAGGGGTTCTTGTC
This sequence comes from Diospyros lotus, assembly GCF_014633365.1. Lineage (NCBI taxonomy): Eukaryota > Viridiplantae > Streptophyta > Magnoliopsida > Ericales > Ebenaceae > Diospyros > Diospyros lotus. The sequence goes on from NC_068352.1 coordinate 31,282,753, forward strand.
GACTTACACAGGACAAGCTTGTGCCCCCATATGGCAAAAGAGTAAATTTTTCTTTGTAAGAATCAAGAATTCAAAAGTCACTTACAACAAAGCAACTAAGGGTAAAAAAAAAAAAATTGTTAAAGAATGAAAAGAAAAAAGTTAAAAATAATAAAACTAAAGTAAAATGAATAGTCTATCTTCTCCAATTTTCCATCATTTCAATAAATCTAGCTATTTGTTTCTTCCACTAATGACTACAAGCAGCAGCATCTCAACTCCATCCCCAAGCTTCTCCAAAAGGCTTATGTTGGATCTTTAATCCAACATTGGGCTTATATGTGAATAATTATGCATTGCGGACTATCAAATATCGTTAAACCCAATTAAAAGTGATCTATTAAGTTTTGGCCTATTTGGGCTTTAATATATCTGATATGGTGCAAGTCTTTAATGTGTAGAGACCTAAAAGGTAATTTCTATTTTCTTGATGGGTTGAAATAGAAATACCAAAAGATAACAGGGAAGTTATCTATATATAAATAGCGGTTATGGTACTCGGATCACACAAATCATTTTTACTATTTTTGCATCCCATCATCAGAGACAGGTTGCAAAGAGAAAGTTAAAGAGTTCTCTCAGAAATTGTGTTGATCTGGAAGGCTAACTACACGACTCTGGAAAGAATAATTTTTATGGATTCAGGTACGCTTCCGCTTGTTATTTTATTTATTCTTGGTGGTTTGACATGAATGTTCTTGAGATTTGGGTGATAGTTTTTCACAAAGGTTTATTTCTCTCCAACAAGTGGTATAAGGGCCCTTTCATGTTGAATCATCGATAATTGTATTATTTTTCGATCCATGATTTACTTTTGGTGTTATGGCATTTGAGTTCTTTTTGGATATACCAGTTTTTAAAATAAAATTTTTGGATTCAGTAATGGCGTAGGCCTCTGGTCACGCTAATAAGAAAAACTTCGGCCATATGGCCGCGACATAAAGCAAAGCAGTTGCCAATGGCTGCATCAAAGAGAGTCGCGGCCATGTGGTCGCGGCGTTAAAGTCTCCCTAAGGAAGGAAACCCCTAATGTTTCCAAACACAGGCCCATGAGGCCTGTGAAGGTTTTGGGCTACGGACTAAGCCCGCAGTAAATTAGTTAATTAATTACTTAAATTCATTAAATTAGTTTAAAACAGTTTTTTATTAATTAGTTTTTACCATTTTTTAATAATTTTTATTAAAAAAACTATTTTACGGAAATAAGGGACTAAGCGGGGCTGGTACAGGACCCTGGATGAGTTAACCCAACCCGATCCAATCCTGAACCAATCAACAGTCAACTCGATCAACTTTTGACCATTGACTTTGACCCAAAAAAATTATTTTAATTAAGGGATTATTTTGGTGCAATTTTAAATTCAGATATTGGCATGCATGGTTTTATATATATTTTTTGAAATAAATTAATTGAAACAACATGTCACCAAAATGACCTCTCTTGTGGAAATTAATTTGTTTTGAAATATAAATGGTTGCGTGCATGTAACTTGTGTGAATATTTATTAGCCCAAAGGTAAATGTTTAACAGAATTGCATGTGCACCTGTGGTAATAAATGCGTGATAATTGTCCAATTTTTCATGTGACCAATAAATCGGCCCAAAAGAAGATTTATTATTTGATATGTTATTATTAGCAGTGGTTGATTACTACACTAAGATATCACTTACAAGTTAATATTTTGTCCAAAGAAAAAATTATTAATGGAGTGCCCGATATCTTGAGATGGGATTTGCCTTTATTTGAATTTGTTTTTGTTTTGAGACTTATATGAGCTTGTTTTGTTTGTTTGTTGTTCTCTGTTTAGAAATCACTCCTACTAATATAACTACCACCATCAATTCTATTCCTATGTTAAATGGCTCTAACTTTAAGTCATGGCAAGAGAACCTCAAGATAGTTCTCTGAGTCATGGATCTTGACCTTGCGATAAGGGTTGATTCTCTTGCACCTCTTACGAATACGAGTACCTTTCATCAAAGGATAGAGATGGAAAAGTGGGAGAGATCGAATCGCATGTGCATGATGATCATGAAGAAGGCCATTTTGGAAGCATTAAGGGGCACAATATCTGAAAAGATCACTACAGTTAAGGATTTCCTTGCTGATATTGAAAAGATGTTTGCTAAGAATGAAAAGGATAAAATTGGTACACTCTTGACAAACGTAATTTCAATGAGGTATAGGGGCAAAGGCAATATCATGAAGTGCATCATGGAGATGTCTCATCTTGCTTCTATGTAACGACCCGTTTAATGGGTCTTAGATGATATTTGCATTGTGGGTAGAGCATGTCAGGGGGCCTTAATTATTAGTTGTAATTAAATTAATAATAGAATTTTTGGTTAAATTTTTATTGAAAGTAAATTATTTTGAGTGTGAAAAATTAAAGTATAAATGTGATATGAAGTGGGATTAGACCAAGGGTTTGTAGTCCAAAGGAAGTGATGGGTTAAGTGGTTTCATGGGCCTAGCATGGATGGGCTTTGAATAGGCTTGGGCCATTAATGTAAGTGGGCCTTTGCATGTGTGTGTGTGTGTGTGTGTGTTATTGTGTGTGTAAATGGGAGATTAAAGAAAAGGATTAAGAAAATGGAAATAAAAGCAAAAGACCTAAATGGGCTTCATAAAGTAGTGTGTGTGTGTGTGTGTGTGGTGTAAGGGGCAAATGAGGAATGAAAAGTGAGAATTTGGTGGATTAGGTGGCTGGTAGAAGGGCTGCCATGCCCTCTTACTTCCTCTTCAATTTTTCTTTTCTTTTATCTCTCTTTCTCTCATTCTCTCGGCAACTTCTTCTTCTTATCTCTCTTTCTCTCATTCTCTCGGCAACTTCTTCTTCTTCTTCTACTATTTTTTTTCTTCCTTTGAGTGTGAGGATCAAGTTCTAAAGGTGGGGAGATTTGAGGCTCTTGAGGTGTTCATCTTCTCGTTGGTTTCTTCATCAAGAAAAGGCAAGCATCTTTTTTTGTTCATCATATCTTTTGTTGCAAGATTATATTTTTATGCTTGGCCAAGATTATATGTTCATGGCTTCATTGAGTCTTGTTCTTGGTCTCTTTGGGGCTTGTTTTTCCCATCTTTATTTCATGGAATGGCAACTTGGGGGTAGGAGATTAGCCATGGTTTGTTTTGGGATTGTTTTGGGGTGTTTTGAGGTCATTTCGTGTGTTTGTAGGTGATGAGTTGACTATTTTTGGGGCTTAGTCGACTCATCGGAGGCCTATTTTTGCATGTTTTTGGTGCCAGCCTCGGCCCAGTCGACTAATGGGTGTTAATGAGTTGACTAAGCATAAGTCGACTAAGCATTTTCCTAACTCAACTAAGCTTTAGTCAACTATTCCCTCTCATAAGTCGACTAATCAACATTTTTCAGCACTGCGCAGGTTGCACTATTTTGACCATAACTTTTGATGTAAAACTCGGAATTATGATATGTTTGAAGTTTCATAAACTAGACTTTGAGAGATTTAATTTGATATATAATATAATATATTTTGGATATATTTTGAGTCACTTGAGGCTTTCTTAAATCTATACTAACCATAACAAGCTTGTTTGGGAAGTAGATAAGTAATGTTTTTGGGTGGCATGCCCACGGAAATCTCTTCTCTTGTATGATGCATTGCTATCATTATTTTTGAATCTCTTATTATTATTTTGGTGAGGCGGTTAAGTCCTCAAGTGTGAGTTGGGATATCCCATTGAGCGCCTGGCGCGGGTGAGATGGCCATAAACCCAGCAGGTGATGCTCCTTCCACTGTGGTGGCTGATGAATTTTGATATATATATATATATGTATACATTCTAGTCATGGATGTGGAGGCCTAGAGGGCCAATGTGGTACATGTATTTTTACCATGATATAAAAATTGCATGAGCATGACTTAGTGGCCTTTTGTGCTATGAGTCACATATGGAAAAGAAATGAGTTTTATGCCATCGTTAAGTTGTGTAAATATCACTATATGATTTGCATGTAAGCCTCGTTGCTAAGTAAAGGCACCCAATTATTGAGGTTTCGATAATGTAGAAGGCATGATTTCAAGCTTTGTTCTAAATGTCGGGTAGAAGCCTTCCATTGACTCTTAAGTTACTCATGCCTTTAGTGATCCATCTATCTTATTTCCCTTTGTTATATTTATGCTTGCTGAGGCTTGTGGCTCATTTGTTTGCTTGTTGTCATTCTAAGTAAGGGAAAATCAATAGCAAAAGGGGAATCTAGTGGGGCTTGAAGTTGAGTTCAGTAGTGTACAGAGATCTCCCCTGAGCTAAAAATTTTTGGGACTTGTGAGGAGGGCCAGTGTAGAAGGTTATTCCTTTTGTATGTTATGGACCCTTGTTTATTTTGAGAATTGTATGGCTTGTAATCCCAAATAAATATTGTAAGAAAGATTATCGCTCCTAGTAGAAGTGAGCCATTTATTTGATGAAGTTTTGGTTATGTTTGCTTTTGTAATTCCATTTTGGATGGACTCTCTTTCAGATGTCCTATGCTAGCAGGTATATCCGAAAGCGGGCCCTAACATTCTAAGTTTAAAGCACTTAAGTTTGAACTCTCAGAGGAATTGTTGGTGCATCTGGTTTTAATTTCACTTCTAATTAACACAATTTAACCAGTTTAAGGTGAGCTACAACTGTTAGAAAGAGACTTGGTCTCTAAATGAGCTTACCTCGCATTGTGTTCAGGAAGAGGAAAGACTAAAGTGATGAGTGCATAATTTCATATATTTATTTTCCTTATATATGGTCTTTTGGGTGAGTTTTATGCCTTATTGTGCTGATTTATGCTTGTTTTTATGGTTAAGGCAATTTTGGATAGGTTAGAATAAATTGGGCTTTTATTTAGAAAATTTTAGTTGTTTAATATTTTAACCTTTTGAGCTTCTTGTAGATTTTTCACCATGTTAGAGTTTAAGAACATGAATGAGGTATTTAGAGCTTTTGTAGAGGACTTCTTGGCCTTTCCATAATGGTACTATTTGTCCAAATCCGAGTTCATTTGGGCCTCCAAACATTGCTTCAACATTAGGGCCAAAAAGTTAGGTCAAATCCTAATCAGATTAGAATTATGCACACTAAATCTTTAAAAGGATATAACTTGATCTTCTGATGTCCAAATCGAGTGATTCAAAAGCCTAAATTCATCTACACATTCTGACATACAATTCTTAATAAGGGGCCGAAGCCCAAAAATCTTTTTATCAGACCCAAAATGGGCTCATAATTTACTGGAGTTTAGGAAGCCCTAATTCTTTGGTTGATTTGGATTCTTTGTTGGGGTTTATTTAAGGTCTTGCTCCAAGCTCAAGAAGGGAGGACGTCCAGGAAGAAAAAGAGGTAGAGAAGCACATACAAGGGGAGGGAGAAGCATCATTTTTATATTTTCTCTTCTTTTTGTGTTCTTTCTCTCATTATGTATGGCTAAAGTTTAGTTTTTTGGTAGAAGGATATTTTGAAGCCATGGTGAAAAACACTATGAGATCTTTTTGAGTTTATTTGTAATTTGATTTTCTCTTGAATATTCATCTATCTTCTTATTTTAATGTTTATGATTGTGTGTTTTGATTGCATAGATAGTCGTTATTCAATTCTTGATGCATGATTAATTGCTAGCTTGAATACCAAATCCATAATTGTTTGGTCTTTCTTGCATAAGTAGTAACTAAGGTTGATGATTATGGACAAGTTTTCATTCAATTACTAGGGAGTATATGTGTTGAATTAAATAAATCAAGCTTGTGTGTTTATTGTTCAGATTTTGTCTTGTTTCCACAAAGTTTAATATTACCTTTGAATTAAATTCTAGAGAGCTTGTTCCAGGGGTGTTTGAAGGTAATTAGTGTAGGTTTTATAACTAACCTATTTCTCGGCCAAACACAAATCAAGCGCAATAAACAAAATACATAAATGAAAAATACTACCACAACTCACACACAAACCAGTAACATAGCAAGATACGTGTTCAGATCAAAATAAATCCTACTCACATCAGAGGCTCCGCCTCTAGTCAATCCACTAAAATCTCAAAGTTACAATCGGATTACAAGATCTTTAATTGAAGTAAAAAAATAGTATTGCAAACAAGAAGAAAAACTGAAATATAACACAAAAACAAAAACAAGTGAAGTTCTATTCAGACCAATCTCAAGATCAAGGTCAAGATCTATTCTACCAGCCTACCAATCTCTCACGCCTCAAGCGCTTAAAACAAAATAGAGATTAAAATCAATACCTTTTTCTTACTGACAATCTTACCATGGAAACAACCAAACAATCAAACAAGAGAGAATGATTCACAGGAAGTGTCTTGCTTCAAAGGGTGCCGATTTAGGGTTTCAAAAAGTGAGCGAAAGAGATAATGAGAACATTCTAGAAATTATGAGAGATGATGATGGGAAACTTTATTTGATTTGGTTTATTTATTTTCTGACAAATAAATAATTTTCATTTCACATTTGGAGGATATATATGTTATTAGAGGGAAGCCATGAATGAATGCTTAACAAGACAAAATTTTGCATTATTATAAGTTGAGTTGAGTTGCTCTATACTGATAGACATGCAACTTTAAGAACTCAACAATCATTTCAATGAGATGAACACCAAGTTGCTTATTTGTGTGGCATGCTTAAGTTCATGTAATTCTTTTGTTACTTTCCATAAACAAAAGTTGATTCATCCTACTCAGTTTTATCCATCAGATTTCTCAAAAATAGAGATTATAGCACTTAAAAGCCAACTTAAGACATATTATTAACATGCAATCTAATAGTAAGCTTTTCGAACTTCAAATTGGTGATCTTGCTTAAAAGTTAGTAAATGCAAAGAGAATGTTGTACATCCATTAATGTATTTGCTTATGAGATTGACTTTAATTGATCTAACCATTGCTACAGTTTCAATGGAAAACGTCCTTTTTGCTATAAAGATAGTGAAGAATTGATTGCGCAATCGAATGGGAGATTCTTGGATGAATGCTTGTTTGATTACATACATTGAGAAAGATATATTTAATTTTATTGACAATGAGAAAATTTACAACATTTCCAAAATATAAAATCTCATAAATAACAAGATAAATCTTACAACAATTATAGTGGTGTGAAGCTTTCAATATATGTATTTCCCTTTCTTTTTTCTTATGAAAATATGGATTAGATATCTGAATTTTATTGTCGAAGAAAGTTGTTTGTTGTATTTAGTTAATATCTCGTGAACAGAAATTTACTTTTATGCAAAATGAAGTTTTATAATTTATAAATTTTGCTAATGATAATTTTAGGTTATAAATTGTGCCCGTCTAACAAGTGCATTATTTTTTAGACAAATTAACAAGATACATGGTGTAATGGCATAGAAGATCTATATCATCAGATAATGCAATCAATGGACACCAAACAAACGAAGTTCTATTAGAAACATTTTTCACAAAAGCTAACTATAATGATTTTGAGTTCTTACTTCTTTGGGCTATATCATTAAACTGACTGCCTTAATCACTACCAAAGTGTGCTCTAATTATAAACTCAACAGTAGAAAAGTGTTTTTGTCTACTTAAAAAGCTTTTTTTTTTTTTTTTTGCTAAAATAATAAAACCAATAATCACCTAAACCCCCCCCCCCCCCAAATTAAAAATATATATATATATAATATTGGGAAAATTGTGATTGAATAAAGATTAAAATTCTTTAACAATTGTGACAAGTGTTCTTCTACAAGTATGAAAAAAAAATCTCCTCCTTTGATTTTTCGTAATAATGTTTGTTATAACTAAATTTAGTGTTTGGAATAAATAACGTTAATATATTTTATTTCTTTGTATGTATTACTAGCTAATTATTGATAATCTTTCAATTATATTAATGTTGAAGCTAAATTTATTATTTAATACGTTATAGTCATGGACAAGTTCCTTAAGAGAAAAACAATATTGGGTCAATAGTCACGATTTTTCATTTGATAATGAGTGATGTTACAATGCTATCCAAATATGTGATCTCATCATAGACAATTGTAAAATGTATTTATATATTTAGTGTGGAATGTTGGTAATGAATTTATTTATTATATTTTAAATTTTTTATGTGATATATTCTAACCCATAATTCAAATTTAAATGTGATTAAAACACATATATAATTGAAGATTTATCTTCATAACTCATTTTATGATCAGGATATAAATCTATATAATTTAATCATTTTTTGTATATATCTACAAATGAGTGGTAGATCAATAAATAGGTACACAATACTCTAAAATTATTACAATAATATCACTATTGTAGTAATAATATTCTCGTAGTGATATTGCATTCTATCTACCCGAAGTTTTTTCCAATTTGAGTTTTCCACATAAAACTTTTGTATTTGATGGTTTGATCGTGATTTGTTTTCAATCCTAAATTTTTACATTTCAATTACTTAGAAACTTCACCCCCACTAAGCCCTGAGTCATAGATCCGCCATTGTCCCTTTCTATGATTATGGGAGGCTATTTGGTGCTCCTGGTTCTTATCGTAATCCCATTTTGGGTAAGTTAATTTAGATCCTGTGCTTGAAGTGCTTCTTTTGATAAACCAATAAACACAATAAATATCTCTCACTACTTACTCAACCTTCACTAGAGAAACTAGGTGTTTGTTAGAGAGAGAGAGAGAGAGAGAGAGAGAGACTTGTGTCGAGGCTCTTAGAATGGATCCTTCTTCCAGCCCAAGCCATTTCTTCTTACACCAAGTCTTATTTTGTTCGGGAAAAAAAATAATTCGCTGCCGAGAAGGGCTAGAAATTAATGTGTCTCTAGATCGAGCAAATAGTCTTGCATTAGCATCATTAATTAGCTTAACTCGCAAAATAGATCAGTTTGATTTTTTCTTCAGAAAATCGACTGGGATATAGATCATTTTCAAAGATTTCAAAGCAGAAATCTAAAGCACTTCAAAAACCATACTTTCTTGGTGTGTTGGGGACGAGTTGATAAGTCCCTATCCCATTATATGATCAATTGGAAGGTCTAAAAGCTGTTCATTGGGCATTTTCTGTACTTCTCCTCTGTATTTTCTTTTATATTTGTGTTTATTTCCCTTTTAATTTATCTTCTTCAGATGGGATCAACTGTTGGTGGGTCAGGTTGTTTGGGGGCTTTGGGCTGTTTTTAATTTGCTTTTTCCACTTCTAGAAGTAACGAGTTGAAATAAATGTTTAAAATCTCATTGGGAACAAAACATATCTTTTATTTAACCAACAAAAAGAAATCTTATTGAAAAACAATGTCTCCGATATTTTTTTATAAATTGTATTGGAAAATAATGTCTCCTGTCTTATTTGGGATTTTTACTAAAATGATAATGAATGTTACTTCAGTCTGTTGAGCTGAGAGAGACTTGCCAATGTAACTAGCGGGTCTTTGTAACTTCTCTTTGCCAACATGTAGCAAAAAATGCCAAGTGTTTGCCTTTGCATATGACCCACAAGTGGGATTGCTTTGCCTTGAAAACACTAAGGCTGCATTCTCTTTGCTATTTTTAAGTTATTTTTAGTTTTTAATTTTCTAAAATAATGAAAACGTATTTTATTTGCTATTTTTAAAAATATATTTTTGAAAACAAAAAAAAATATAAAGAAAACTCAAAACAACAAAAATGTTGTTTTGAGTGTTTTCATTCAAAACAAACTCTAAACTCAAAACTTATTTATTTATTTATTCATATTTTGTTATTGTAATGGAAAAAAATATTACAAAATTCATTAACTTAAAAATGTATATATTTTTTAATAATATATTAACATTAAATATTTCTAATTTACTGAATAATCAAATTTATTGAATAAAATATCATTAAAAAATTATTTTCAAAATTTTAAAGAGAACACATTTTCTAATTTTCTATTTTGAGGAATAGTTTTTTAAAATGACAAAGTAAACGCATTTTTAATTTTCTGAAAACAAACTACCAAAATAGAAAATTGAAAATAAATTCAAAACTCAAAACTGAAAATTAAAAAACAAAGAGAACATGATCTAAAACTTTTTAGACTTGTCAATTAAACTAGCGAATCTATCTCAATCAAGGTTCAGAATATTATATATTATCTGATAATAATAACAATGATAGTTTTATGATATATATATATATTTATAATTTATTCTTTGTTTTTACTTTATTTAAAGAAATTGATAGTTATGGGACGAAAATGCATGTTCTTTGGTTTAAATTTAAAAAACATATATATACTTTCAAATTTCAAAAATCATGTCATTTTATATTAAAAAGTTGTGTTGTTTCTTAAAGGTTTTTTTTTTTTAAGTAAGAATAATATTAAAAACAAAAAAACGCTGAAATGACTACAACCAAGGCCAAGACATATCCCGGACCACAAAAAAATCTGGGGGAGTAAAGCAACAATCACCCGCTGGATCAAACCAAAAGATAAAAGAGAAATAAAAAAATATATACAAAAGTCAAAAAATAAGCATTGGGAACACCCAAACAACAAAAAGCAATAACTCTGAGATCACTCATAAAAGCATAATTGAAAAGAGACATGATTTATTCTAAGAGACATGATTTATCACAAGGTTGTGTTATTTGGCTTCATACCTGTCAGGAGGTTTTCAGAGTCTATAAATAGATTTGGACAAATGGGGTGTATAGATGTGGAAAAAAACAACTCTTCTTTCTTCTTTTAATAACTGTCATTTCTTTTTTTTACTCTTTTAATGCTTTCAATTGGTGGGTTTGAGTTCTTAGTGGTAGAAGAGATCAAAACGTGTAATTTTAATTTCTTAGTTAGGTATTATATCATGGAATTAGAATTTTCATGAACCTTTGCACCTAGTAATAGAAATTACTATAATAAATATAGTTTCTTAATTAGAAACGTCTTGCCTAATACAATCATTTCCCTACTCCGAATTTGTTGTATTTCCTCAATTTTTATTTTATTATTTTTTTCTATATTACTACAACACACAAGACATTCGATCACCTTAGTGAAAAAAACCAAAACTGATGCTAGTTGTGTTAAAAATAAAAAATAAAAGATAATGCTAATTTAATATATAAAAAATTTTCCTCTCTCCCTATTGAATGTTTTGCTCTATTTTTGTATACATGTGCAAAGCTTTCATTTATAATTTATTTTTGGGCATTCTAGAAACCCCTAACGTTTGCTAAAAACTTAATAACATTCCTAGTTCTTTTATAATTACTCTCTTTAATTATCCCTTTTGATCTTGTATCAAGTACTTTTCCTTGATGCACCTTTGATTTTTATTCAATAAAGAAAAATTCTATAAACTAAATTAATTAAAACTAAAGTACAACCCAACCATGCATTAACAAAATAAACCAGAAACAAAGAGAGATGCCAAAGCTAATTAAAACTAGGTATGACGCATAAGAGAAAATCAAAACAACAAAATTCAGTAACCAAAAAATAAAATCATACACCAGTGTTTGTTTAGAACACATACGAGCCAATTATCCCTCTCCCTCTCTCTCTCTCTCTCTAGGGTTTTTCTGAGAATATAGATGCTTCACCCGCTGTTGCCATGGCTCCATCTCCCCGGGTCGCTTCCAAATCTTACCCTACTGTATCCTATTTTCGTCTCACCTCCTCAAGACGATGATAACTATATGACGACCTGGTTTTGGTTTTCTCTTAGCCCTCAAGGAATGGCTCTCAGACATGCATGGCCAATATCTTCCGGCCAATATATCATCATTTGCCTCCTAGCTAATTAATTATCCACCTTTTGCTGGAACATTGTTTACCCGATGCATGATTAGTATATATTAATAAATTAAACCAGTAAAAATGAAAGAGAGGTGGGGCTTAATTAAAACATTTACGCTTAAGCTGGCTCTTACTTAATTTCTCGTCTTATATATATATATATATATATATGCCACTGGAAAGGAGCAAATTCAGCTACTCTCAAACGCAGCAGCATCTTCAAGTGAGGTGCAGCCATCTGATGAGAACGAGTAAGAGATACAAATCCATGTACGTGTGTTCTCTGTAGCCTACATTACATGTTCATCTCTCCATTTTCAATTATATGTTTTAATCATTCTGAAGCTTATTCAATTATGTTGTGTTTGGGTATGAACCATATACATATTTATATATATATATATATATGCGGAAAAGATTGGATTTCCCAGCGTTTTTTTTACCGGCATTTGTGTGAACGTGGGAAAAAAAAGGGAGAAGTGCTGGCTAACAGCCAGCCTTAAGTATGTTCAAAATTGTTGACGTTTTTATACATAAGAAAAAATAAAAGAAAACACAAAAGATTACCCGCATTTACAAGCACCGCCTCATATCCTTAAAAAGGACTTTGCTACATTGCCCAAACATGGATGACGCACAAGGATGAAGTGCAATCAGGCTTCAGCTACCGCAGACGCGCAAAGCTCGGGCCCGATCGAACTTCATTAGCAGATAAAGATGAAGTGATCGGGCGATAGCGACGAGCAGGGCTGGCCTTGGGCATAGGCTGTCTAAGCAGGCCTTTAATTTTTAAATTTTAAATTAATTAAAAATAATAAATTTAAAAATTAAAGAGACATTAAGGGCATGCCCATTTCAAGTCATTATAAATTTTTAATTAATCTCAATTTCTCAATTTTCTTTTATTAATAATTAATTTCATGAGCATTACTATAATTTTTAATTAATCTCAATCTCCCATATTCTTTTATTAATAATCAATCTCATTCCCACGTGTTGTCAGTGACACCCATCCCCTCACAAATATTTCATGTATTTTTAATTATTCTCAATTTTTAATTATTCACAACTACGCATTCTTTTTAGCGATTCCATTTTCGTCCTCATCATCCCATTATGTGACTTATTAGGAATATCTTTTAATTTTTTTTATTAACCCTTAAATTATCAATTAATTTTGCATATATATTTCAATATTTGTGATCCCTCTATTATTAGTGAATCTACACTAATGGATTGGCAATGATGTTTATTGAAAAACATATTTTGGAACAAATTAATTGTAATAGTTTAATTATTGATTTTTCATCTAAAAATGCTAAAAGAGTAAATTTAAAGTAAAATATTGTGAATTTTATATAATAATTTTTTTTATTTATTTTAATTTTATTTTTAAATAAGTCATAGAGGGCTCCATAAAAAATTTTGCTTAGGGCCCTTAAAATCTCAAGGCCAACCCTGGCGGCGAGGATGCAGCTACGAAATTTGGCCGTTAGATTTTAATGATTTTTGGGTATGTTGGTTGATGGGAATAAGGGTGTCGGATGGTTGCCTCTAATCACTGAAAACCACCAGTCATGGTGGTGACTGTTAGTGCTTTTTTCAATATTGATTGAAAATTAAAAATAATATATATAAAAATTTGACTCACTTTTCTTTTGTAAATGTTAATCTCCCTTGACCGTTTCTTTAATTATATTTTAATTAAAGGGATTAATTTTTTTTATTTTTTGTTATAAATTTGTCAATTACATATTTAAAACCATGGCAAAAAATATATATTCTGTCATAAAGTTTGTAAAGACTCGGTTACGTAATTGAATTGGAGATTAATGATTGAACGATAATCATGAAGTTTATCAAGACTTGGTTCCACAATCAAATTAGAGATTAATGATTGAATGATAATTTAGTTGTGTATATTGAAAAATAGATATTTAATAAAATTGATAACGATATTATTATGCCAAGTTATTAAAATATAAAAATACGTCGATTGTATAATTTATTGATATATATATTTTTTAATGTTATATTATTTTAATTTTTTTATATTATTTAATTTTAAACAGAGTTTAAAGTTTTGGGTTTAATTTTTGCCCACCCTGCCTAAAATTTCTGGCTCCGCTACTAATTAGTTGATAATGTTGTAAAGAAAATTGATCGATAGTTTGCCAACATGTACAATGGAATATACAAACTCCATACACAAATAGCGTTACCGTTAAAAGACTTCTTATGGATTTTGCAAAACTTAAATTTTTTGAAAGCAATTTATTATTTTTTTTAACTCTTCTAGGCCCTCACAATTATTACACAAAGTTTACTTGATTTTGCATTCCTTAATTTAGGTTAACAATTCCCTCTGAATATGTCTATGAGGGTCTTTCTTTGAAATGTCCAGTTTAAATCATAGTTACTGTCGAGACGGTGATCGTATCACCCTAACAAATTACCCATCACAAAAAGCGAGAAGGCAAGCCCATCACAAGAGGCCATAAGAAAACAAAGCAAAGACTTAGGAAAAGAGAAAGAAAACAAAGCAAACAACCCTAAGAAACTAAACTCTGCTCCAAAATTAAAACCAAAGTCGACATCCAGTAAAGCAACTAAAGAAAAAAAAAATTAAAATAAGTGAACTGAAGCTTCCAATTGGCGATTAAACCAGACTTGGAAAAAAAAAAAAAATCAATGTTCATTAATAGAACAGCAGCGAATTAACAGGACTAAAGGCTGAAACAAGTTTTGTTGTTCTAGTGTAACTTTTAAAGCTGCATCTAACTACATGTGTTGGATTTTTTTTTTTTCTTTGTTGCTATCGATAAAAACCTGCAATCATTACTCATAAGGTGTGCACTGTGTAAATTTCCATGTGTTTTTAACAGCTAAGTTATGGTGGCCATGTATTATGTTGGAAATGAAGTACACAACTCTAATTTTATCATTCAATAAAGAAGAAATTTAAAAAAAAATTAATAATAAATCGTGAATATTTTTTATGCACAAGTTCCATCCAAGTGGTAAGTACAGAGCATATTATATAACACTAAATTACTACTAATTTTTATACAATAAACTATTATAACATTTGTTAGAACACTTCTAACTCTCACTTAAAACTCTTCATTGATGAGTTCTTACTCTCGCTTGAATTGAGGAAACTAGCAAACTAAACACACATAATTACACTAGTTCTCAAACAATTACAACCATATAACTTATAAAGTGGAAATTGCAAAAACTAACTTAAACCAAATACAGACTACACATTTAGCTAATGGTGTAAACTTAAAAGATGATAACTTATCTTATCATTAACTTAATCAACTTAGTGTCCCATAAATCAATTAGTGATGACTTTTAACACATTATTGGTGTTATCCTTGTTGTTCTTCTTCTTTTTTTTTTCTCCGTAATATTTGAACTTTTTGAGTAAATATCCCTTTTCTGTTTAACTTCTTTTTTTTATTTTGATAGTCGACAGCGGTATGGGGTTTAGGAAAAATCAAGTATGGGCGATTGAGTTTGAGGTTTAGGAAAAATCGAGTATTTCAAAGTTTGGCAAACTAAAATGTAAAACCAACAGCCCACCCTTTAATTGAAGCTCAAAAACCCATCTGCATCCACTAACTGAACACCATGTTTAACAAAATAAAATAAAATAATAGATAATGTTTTAATTTGGATCTTTGAGATAAAGTGGGTTGGATGCATTGATATATTCTTTTAATTTTGAACTTTATGTGTTTTGTAGGTTTTGCTATTTCATGAGATTACTCTAATGTCATTGGGTATGTGTTAATTCTTGCACTTCAGCGACTATTTCTTATATTCCTCAAACCGCTCAAATTGTTAAGCTATGGTTTGAGTGGTTTAAAATACATAGCGATTTGGTTATGATTTGAGAAACCGATCATTTGTAACCCTAACTAGCTTGACAATTAGCAGCTTGGATAGAGGAGTTTATGTAGTGTTTTGTTCTTTGGTCTTTGTTAGTTCTGTTTTATGGTCTTTGAGGGGGGGAAAAAAGACAGAAAAGAGAAATCCACACAAGAAAAACAAAACTATAGATTCCCAATTCCAAGTCAAGCCTTTCAATCTTAATTTCTTCATCAGAATGGAAATGAATGTTGGAAAGCTCAAAATAGATTGAAATGGTACTGTGGGATTGAGCAGAGGCCCTCTTACCAAAACAAGAAATCAAAGAGAATTAGCCAACAGAGGGTTAATCTAGAAATTACAAATCATATGGGGGCTTTGATACAATAATGTTGGAAAAAAACCATATGTAAGACTCAAAACAATCAACTTTATATCGCTTTGAATGAATTCTAAGAGTGTCCCGCAAAACTATTTTTGGAGAGAGTTGTACGAATGAAAAACTTATACAAATAACAAAAATAAGCCAAAGGGATAAAGATAAGTCTATAAATTATATTATTATAATGAAGAGTTGAATTCAAAATATCTTGAGAGAGATAAATCAAATTCAAATTTAATCTGATTATCTAGCAAAAAAAATAATGATCTAATGTTAATGTGTAGCTAAAGAATATTCCCTTCCCATGGAATTGTATTTAATTTTTTCTTTTCTTTTATGTTTTATAGTCTATGAGTTTTTCTTGTGGTGTATGTCTAATTTGTTGTTTTTTTTCAAATTTTTTATAGGAATTAGCAAACTATTTAACCATCAATGTTTAGAACTTAAAGCTTCAATCCCCTTTCACAACCTCCATTCCCCTTCTCCCTATTACCCTACCCCAGCCACCATGGTTTCTAACCATGGCCTCCATCATGCCATTAAATGCATCACACCATGGGTATTCCCTAATCCGAATCTCACTCCTCCCTTTACTCACTCACCTGTTCCCATGGAAGTGGTGTCTGCTTCTACACCTTCCCCTTAACAACCCATGCTCCAGCTCCTATGGAGTCTGATGAACGCTTATTTGGGCATTCTTTGTTTTGGTTCAAGTATGGCGAGAAGGGTTGGTATGGTCTTGCATGCATCACAGCTTCCCTTCATGGGCTATAGTCCATTTTCCTAGGGTTCATCCCTTTGGTCATTCTTGCCGTATTATTGTTGGTCAAAAACGATGTTGTTTGGCAATTTTGATATGTTCGGTTATTTCAATTTTTTTTAATACAAAAACTGAATCAAACTGAAATAATCAAAATTATCAAACTTAAAAATCAAACTAAACCGACATTTAATTTGAATCAAATCAAACCGACAATTTTGACCGTATTTAGGTATGAAACACGCAGAAAAGCTATTAGTGATGAAAATAACACTTCAAAAGACCTAGTAGCAAAATCTGGAAATGAAGACAGTTCAAATCCTGGGAATAATGTAAGTTTTCTGTCTAAATAGAAGTTTGCGCACGTGTGTCACGCACCTAGGGTTTAGAAAGGAAATGAGAAGAATTTGAGGGAGAAAGAATAGAATGGAGGGAGAAACAAAATAGAGAGAATTGAAGAAGAACAGGGGAGATCAAGAGAGAGAATTGTAGAGAGAGATGACAAAATTTCAAATTATCATTCCACTTACATTCTCTAACAAATCTAACCCATTTATAAATTGTTCTATTTTTTAGCTAAAATACAACTGAAAGATACAATTATTATAACAGCAAAGTACAATAATCAAAAGAAATTGTTAAAGTGTTGTCTCGATTATAAGATAAGATCACTTATATTAGTGTATTTGAGGGCCAATAAAACATTAAATAAATGTTTATATCCCCATCATGTAATTAGTGATAGTTGGGGAGTTAAACCGTAAATATTTAATAGTCTTCATTGGGATATTGGCCCACCTTTATAAATAGAGGGCAAGGGGTGTGTATGCAGTAGATTTTTCTCATTCTATGGTTTATGAGTGTTGATTGTTTCTGAGATGAAGGTTGGGTGATGTTAGTTTTGTAATCTTGGAGAGAAAACAATTGGGACGCTTGGGAATAGAAGGAAAATGAGGGTCACTGTTGTACTGATCAATTTCTACTAAATAAAAACTACTCTTGAAAGTGATTTTAAGGCTAGATGTAGTGCCATTCACGAGACATGAATCAAGATAAAATTATGTCTTCTCATGTGATTTGTGTGTTTCATTTCTTATTTTGTTCTTGATTAATTCATATTCTTTATTATATGTTTGTGTTGTGATGTATTGGCATGTAAGTTGTGAGTAATTGTGAGGGGTGTTTGATCGGTTTCTTGAAGGATTACAAGGCTGTCAGTGCTTCTAATTATAATAAAAATACATATAATATATAATTATAATTATATCCTTAAGAATCTTTGGGGGCGTGACAATGTGATATCTTCCATGTTCAAACTGAACATTATGAATTCATAGTGAAACAAAAAAAAAAACTTTTTGCTCGGTAAAATCATTGAAGCAAAGCAGCCTAAACCCTGGTCAGCACCATTACAAATCGAATATCCTAAGGGCTGCAAACCAAAGAATCCTAAGGTTACCAGCAACAATATGATGATTTGGTGAATATTCAAGTGAAGACAAAGAACTAGTGATCACTCGTTTGTCGTAGTCATGACAAACCCCAGTTACAGAGGTAGGCTAAGAAAATTGTTGATTGATGATAGAAGGATGCACAAGATGTCAACATTAGCAACTCAATTCTTGATCTAGGAGTGGTATAGCAGCAATATGATGAGCCATCAATTCTTGATCTAGGAGTGGTACTGCAGCCGGTGCATTGTCGATATGGTCGTCAACAAAAATCTCAGCAGTCGTCTGTTACTATTGACATTTTGTGCATCTTTCTATCATTGATCAACAATTTTCTTGACCTACCTCTATTGCACCAACTAGGGTTTTCCTGGCCATGAAAACAAGTGATTGCTAGTTCATTCCAACTGAGATACTCACCAAATTCATCATATTATTGCTAGTCACCCTCTCGGTTCAGGTATCAATTGACTAATGGCACCAAAACCTCCTCCCATTGAACAACAATTTTCTTGCCCTACTTCTGTTATATCGATGGCAACTCAGTTCTTTCACAACCATGGAAAACAATCAAAATATCACAACCATGGATATTTAACCGAGTTCTTGCCCTATTTTTCTTACGCTGGTGGCGACCACGTAATTTCACAGCCATAGAAAACAATCAAAATATCACTAGTCCTTCCCACCATCATTCTTCAGTAGACAATTATCGATCAGGCTTCACCTGGATATTCAGCGCATCGTCATATTGCTCCAAGTAACCTTCCTGATCTAGAAACCGACTTGGGATTGCCATCTTTACCTCCTAGTACTATCATGGATCAACAATTTTCTTGCCTATTTGTATTGCACTAATGGTAGCTAGGGTGTTTCACGGCCATGGAACACAATCAAGTTTGGCTCAACATAGCCTAGGAGGGAGTAAGTAGTTCAGGCACCGAGGATTTTGAGGACCCAGAAAGATGTCAATTTATCTCAGCTTCAAAGCCATGGAAATGGAGGCCACTCACAGTTTCAATGGAGTTCCTTGAGTTCTTCTACGAAATAACATAGAAAAGTTCAAGGTATAGAGCTTATTGCAAGAAAAGGCACAAGTATCCTTTCAGTTTTCATTCATGTAGTTATCTCCAAGCTGAAGAAAACTCATTGCTAGAATGAAAAGCCCCAGGAGAGATGCAAATGAATAAATTTGGGTATAAATATTTGAGGCGCCCTAACTTAATTTCTTTATTTTGCTTCAGTGGAGTTCCTAGTTCCAAAATTTTGGGTTACTTATAGGTTGTCTATATTTTATTATTTGACGTCGTAACTAATTCAATCATTTTCAGAAGGCCTTCTAGTCCACAAGACTCGCTATCCTGTAAGGATAAAAAAATAATTATTTTTCTAACATGACCTTATTTTTTAATATAATTGAACTGATTTGATTTCAGATATCTAATCACTGCAGGTTGCAAGCAATAACGGATATCAAATCACTGCACAAAGACAGTGTGCTCTGCATAAATTTACACTTAAAAAGCCAAATTGTCCTGTTTTATAAAGCCCTCCAGTGTTTCATCAGCCACCATACGCACGAGAGACATTAAAATTTTTAATGCAACAGTATATTAAGGCTTAGTTCTACTACGTGAAATCGCCTACATAAATTCTAACTTGTCAGTTATTTTTATATAAACCTAACTGCTCCAACCAAGTTTTTCTTGGCTGTTCCAAGAAAACTAGGATCAGACCCAATAATCAATTTATTTATTTATTTATTTATTTATGGCATATTGAGTACTCGCAAACAGCTTCTAAGAGAACTGTTAACAGGCATTTTGAAGCAAATAGAGGGGGCCGCATTAAATAGTTACAATGTAAACTATCTTCTCACTAGTAAAAAGGAAAGAAAAAGGATAGAAGTTCAGTCCATTACAACTAGCTCCCAGTGCATGATGAGGTAAGGCACAAAAAAGAAAAAAAGAAAAAAAGAAAACTGCAGAACACAATGAGAACCAAACAGCTAAACCACAAACCCATCCTAATATGAATTCTGTAACCTTGGGGAGCAGCGAGAATATAACAGCCCCTCGATGCTGTGTGACGACTGTGCGGCAAGGGCATATTTTAGCGAAAGCAAAATGTTGGGTCCATCACTCTACCTGTGCACCAGGAGACTTTCCAACTGGGCAATGAGGATTGGGCAAAGGAACTTCTCAATCGATCTTCACTGACGAGAAAAGGTAATGGACAAAATAGAATGACGTGAGGAAACCAATAGTGCCAGTTGCCAACATGATTGCAACAGCCATGATCAGTGAATAGCCCAGATATAGTATAGCGGACACGGGGCCACTCAAGCTCTGGAGGTCAAAAACCAGGTAATTGATGGAGTACAGGAAAACATAAAGAGAAACCGAACCAGATGCATAGAAGGCTTTCCACCACCACTGCCAGTCCTCGACACACAGATGCATGTAGGTAAGGACCACAGACACTTCACCACAAACGATGACTAACAACAATAGGACAACAAGCAAGAACCCAAAGACATAATAAAACCTCCCAAGCCAGATGCTAGAGAGGATGAAGAAAAGTTCAATGAAGAGGGTTCCAAATGGAAGTGTCCCAGCGCCAAGAACAAGGAGCCACGAAGGGTATTTCCGTGCCGGAATCTCTCTCGGGATCTGGTTAGTTCTTACAGGGAACTGAATAGGCTCAGCTCGTGTACCTAAGAAACCTCCTAGAAGGGTGAGTGGGACTGAAATGCAGAACCAGAGTGACAGGAGGATAAAATACAGAGAAATTGGAATGGCACCATTGCTCTTGCTGCCCCATAGAATAAAATTCAGTGCAGTGAGAATAACAAAGATGATTCCTGGGAAGAAGCATGCAGTCGACCAAGCTACTGACCTCCAACCATCTGAAGTTCCCTTGATTGTTCTCCATAACCGTACACCAGCATAACCAGCAGCTGCCCCCAGGAACAGGTAAAGAATTATCATACCAGTCAACAACATTCCCCGAGAGGCTGGAGACATGAAACCAAAGGCAGCAAATACAATAGTAACAACTGCCATTCCAGTGATCTGAACCCCATCTCCAACCATCACACAGAGTAGCTTTGAGTGATTTGGTTCTCTGAATACATCACCCACCACAAGTTTCCAACCTGAAAGCTCTTCGTTCATCTGGGCTTGAGCTTCTTTATCCAATTCCTCATACCGAGTCAAATCTCTTCTCACTGTCCGCAGAAAGATAACAAATACAATTCCAGCCAAGAAAAATATCACCATTAGTGAGTTCATGATGGAGAACCAGTGGACTCGAGCACCTTCCATCTTCAGATAAGCATCCCATCGAGATGGCCATCTAATATCACTCTTCACAAATTCAACCTCATAAGTGAATGATACCCTTTCTTGCTCCCTTATTATCTGGGACTTGTCAAGTCCCAATGGGCAGCTTATAGAACTGGCATCATCATACATATGCAGTTTTGCCATCTTTTCTGGATCATATTTGACACTGCAAGGGGTAACCTCAAAACCGACTATCTCATATCCAGAAGCCGTTTTCTTATCATTAACTGCAATTACTCCCATACCTGCTTCACCGGTATCAAGAATCTTCCCACCACTCCCTTCATACTCATGAACCAAAACCTTGAACTTAACGTGATTAATGATGTAATCATCATTACCATCTGGTGGAGCATACCCAACAGGAAACCCAGTAAATTGAATTTTCATGTTATTGCGTTCCACAAACCTCATGGCAGGCAAATTATCCAAAATCAAATTTACTTGATATAGATCACGAGTTCTCTGTTTCAAAAGCTTAACCTCATGCTCGCTTAGTGGACTTGTGGTGCAGAGGAATTTTGTTTCATTGACATTCATCTTAAAACGGTAAGGAGAGTTGTAAATATGATCCCCCATAAGGAGTTCTCCAAGATTCTCAGCACTTTTCTTTTTTCCCCCCAGGGGTTTGCAGTAGGGGAGACTGTAATAGCTGAATGGAAGTTCAGTCTCAATTGATGTCAATGAATTAACTTTTGCAAAAATTTCATCACCGTTTGAATATGTATTCATGTAGCTTCCTGGAAGATAAAACCCATCGCAGGCATGTGACACAAGAACTGTATAGATGAAAGCTACCCAATATGCCCTTTTTGGGATCAATGAATAAGCCATTGAGTTCAAAAAGAGGCAAAGAATGGAGCCCTCAAACTCTTCTTGATCAGAGCTAACCAGGAGGCTTAGTAAACATCCAATCTACATGTGTTAAACTTCCATATCAGTCTCTGAAAGTGAGCTCACATAATCCACCCAACAAGTATTAGGATGCCAAAACATTCATTACAAACACCACATGCATGCTAAGATACTAAGATATGTAGAGAGCACAGATGATGCAAAAGTAGAAATTGTTTTACAGAAGAAATCTGGAAAAAAAAAAAAAAAGAGAAAGGAAAAAGCTTAAAAAGGAAATAGATGCCTATTATTGGTATACATTATTGATGGTTATAATAAAACCAGTTATTCTATAAAAATAGGTTTGAGAATGGATTAATGGCTGACAATAAGGCCTTGGTAGTAAAGAATGAGACAGCTCCTAAGTGTTACTTGCCTTAGTCAGAGTAAGCTAGAAGTCAAGGAAGTGTAAACTAATTGAATTATATGCACACCATTATTGGGATTAGTACCCAGGAAAAGGATCTCAAGACCTCACCCTAATATGGAAATATTTTCAACTGTACAAGTATAGATCCGCTGCTTAACCAATACAAATAGCATCAGAGTAAATATTGT
The DNA here is from genome assembly GCF_014633365.1 of Diospyros lotus. Classification (NCBI taxonomy): domain Eukaryota; kingdom Viridiplantae; phylum Streptophyta; class Magnoliopsida; order Ericales; family Ebenaceae; genus Diospyros; species Diospyros lotus. Next base: position 31,305,803 of record NC_068352.1, read on the forward strand.
CATGCACATAGTTATGTAAAAGTTAACACTGGACCTCAAAAAAAATTATCAAAAGTATCCTGCACCCAAAGTATACAGAGTGTACCCATGCAGAATATACCTGTATACAGACAGTCACATGCATGCATATGCACATCATATGCATATATACATAAAGTTCTTTTCCTCAATAAGTAACTTAAGTGGGACTTTAGCTTGAGTCTCTCCACTGGGGAAATGTTGTATAAGCCTGTGTCTCTGTTTTTCCTGAAGGATTATTGCCATATGCTATTGTGGATGAATACAAGTAACAGACCCAGAGATAAGTTGCATGCATACCATTATTAACAGTCAAGAGCACATCTTGGTGTTACCAACATCTAAAGCCTCGTAATTACAAACTAGTGTGGTACTCAAACCGATTACAACAATAAAACACAAGACTTAATCCGCTAGGTGGGATCCACTAATTTTAAACAGATTAAAATGTCCAGATTATGTTTCAGTTCCTTCCAAGAATTTTCCACTTCTCCCACGTATTAATATTTGCTCACAAAACCATCTGATGAATACAGTATAAACAGACAGATCCAGCAACAGATGCAATTGAAGCCTAACCACAAAAAATCAAGAGAAAGAAAGAGTGGTAAAAGTGAGGCCAAAGAGAATGTCTAAACATTTCATAACAACGTTGCAGGTATGTCCTATAAAAACAGAGGAGGTTGGAGGAGAAAGAGAGAGAGAGAGAGAGAGAGAAGGGGGGGGGGGGGGACAGAGCAGAAAAAATCAGGTTCTACAATCCTTTTTCTATTATATCCATTGGGATGATTTCCAAAAGCCAACACTTTAATGCTTCAGTTTTTTAATGAAAAATTCACAATCTTGTCTAACTTTTTTGTTTTCCAGTGTTTAAAAAGCCAAGGGGGCAAGAACTCAATCAATCTCAATGTTAAGCCCAGCTTGAAAAGTGTAAACTAGATATGCAAGAAGAATAGTTACTATATGCAATATCATGGTGTCAAAAGAAACTAGAGAGAAAGAAAACTTTCTTTTCTACCAACGGAGAGTAAGGAATTGGAGATCAGGTTTCTTATAACTTCTAAATTAATTTATTTGTAAAGCAAAAAGAGACTTAGTCGAGTTTTTGAATTTTGATGCTTTAACTTCATTCAGTTTTCTTTTTTTTTTTTCTCTCCCGAGCTGCAATCCAGAGTATCTGTCCTTATTATCCTTGGTAATTTTGCATTTTCCATTACCATTGTCATTGGTATTGAATCACACAAGCACCGCAGGTTCTGTCACAACTTGTAATAACTAGGAAGCAACCTAAACACTGTTTGTTCCTATCTACCAATGAACATATCACAAATCGAGTCTCAAAAAAAAAAAAATTCAACTTCCAGCACTCCAAACCTAATGGAACAAAAAACTCCAACTCTAGATCAGAGAACCAAACACAAAATTCCACGACTCTACATCAGCAAACTACAACATCGAAGCACAACCAACCAAACAAAACAAACTGGCACATGCTATCATGCTAAAGAAAAAACAAACACAAATTCGACGTAACATAAGACGCGAACTGATCGTAGATCTACTTATTCACATGCATCCGCGTAAATGAAGTACAAGGAGGAGAGACTGAAGAAGACGAACCAGATCCGATCGCTTGAGATAGTAACAGTCGGGAGCGTGAGATCGAAGCCTGTGGAATCCAGAGAGAGAGAGAGACAGAGAGAGGCAACGTTTTTGCGTTGAATAGAGGAGCCCTATGGCTTCGCTATATGAGCAGTTAGATTCAGAACTCGCACGACTCGACTCGCTTTGAGTTACCGAATGCAACTCAAAGGCGACGCCCTTGAGTGGGCGGACGAGTTTTGGGCCTCTTGTTGGAAAAAGCCCAAGTACACTTGATATACAGATCCACTTATAAACTATATAATTAAGATATAGTCACGTCTCAATAATTTTAGATTTGATGTAATTTGCAGCGTGAACATTTAGGGCCTATTTGATTGGTCTTTTTCTCATAAAAAATGATTATTTTTATCTAAATTTTAATTTTTAGGTGTTTGATTGATCAAATTTTTCATCAAAAATATTTTTTCACTTGTGGTCGCGTAACCCTCTTTTTTCAGTTTTGTTGGAATTAGTTTTCTCATAAGGGTGGCAAGATTTGATTTTTCATGAAAATGAAAAACCCATCCACCACACAATTGCTTCATCTTCCACCACCACTTACCAACATAGAGTAGTAAAGATCAGGCAACAATGATTGCAACGACCACTGTAGATGGTAGCAAAGATAGGACAACGGCAATAGACAACAAAGATGGCAACGATGACAATGGCAACAAAAATGGGCAGCGACTGTAGATGGTAGCAAAGATAGGGCAAGCGGCAATAGGCAACAAAGATGGCAACGATGACAATGGCAACAAAAATAGGCAGCGGCTGTAGATGGTAGCAAAGATAGGGCAACGACAATAGGCAACAAAGATGGCAACGATGACAATGGTAACAAAAATGGGCAGCGGCGACGATGGGCAGCGGAGATGGTGGTGGTGGTGGTGATGGCAGTGGCAGCCAGCGAGAATAGCAATAGCGATGGCAGCCATGAGAGAAGGCAAAGAGGAGACAGGAATGGATTTGGGGAGAAAATTCCATAAAAATAAAATTGTAATCAAACATCAAAAATTAAAAAGTATGATAATTTTTAGGTTGAAAATTAAATCAATCATAGACCCTCAATTGATAATTTTCATGAAGATAATTTCTAGACAATTGAATTACTTAGAAGTTATTTTTTTTCCATACAAGTTCCATGCTTGCAATTAAACGCACCCTTAGTTTCAAACTGAACAGTTTAAATTTTTTTAAAAATTAAATTGAATTAATTAAATAGTTGTTTAAATTAAAAAAAATAAAAAATAACAGAATGCAGGCTGATAAAAATGATATGGGTGACCAAAATTTCAATTAAACTAAATTAATAGAACAAAACTAATCAATTTTAGTAAAAAATAATATCATTTTTAAAATTTCAGTCTATTTAATTGTTTTAATTTTTTTAATAAAAAAATCAAATCGAACCGATCTACAAATTGAATTGAATAGTCACTTTCTAATAATTTGCTTCGATTATTTGATTTAACCAAAATTTAGCTCACCCTTAATAATTTGTAACAAAATTCAATATTTTCTTTAGTAAAATCAAGCAATAACAAATTAAAAAGAATTGAATATTCACTAATAATTGGTAAAAATAAAAGTCACATCATATGGACGTCATAATAGATAATTATTATGTTACTAATTGTGAACTTCAATTATTCTCTTATTTAATTTTGGGTGATGGATAATTTTAGTTGCCCAAATAAAAGAGAAGATAAATTGTGATATAATAAAGTTGGATGGACACTGCAGCCGGGTGGGCTCTATAGGCGGGCTTGGGTTGGGCTTGGGTTGGGGCTTGAATTTTGGGCATAAGACGCTAATGCACACATCAAGGGCGTCGTCACTCTCCGGTTTGTTGCTTCCCCGCCGTTCAACTCTCTGCTAAAGCTTGCTATCCTCGGAGCCGCTGACCGGCGGCGACACAGACTCATCTGTAAGAATTCTCTCTCCATGAGCCTATGTAGCCTTTATACATGCTAACGCGTGCTTGTTTCGAATTTATGGCCGCTCTGTTGTCCTCGGATTCAGCGGCTGCCACCTGTTTGACAAATTTCCGAAGAGAACATACTGTGAATGCAATATGTATGAGCCATTGAATTTTCTTTTTTTCTTTTTTTTTTTGAATTGAAGGATTTCCGCCCGCTTTTTTGATAAGTTTTTATGTGAAAAAATTGGTGTTTTCTTTTAAAGTAGAATGAAATTCACTCAATTGACTTTTATGCGCTACTGGAGATCTTCCTGATGCAGTAGTTGGGGGGCGGGGTCTCAGTTGTTACCTCTTGATTGAGGCAGTGAACACTTGTTTATATGTTTAAGCAAATCCCGTCGTGTTGGGTTTGTACCTTTTGTTTTAAGGCTTAAGGTTTAATTCTCGTCGATGACTGTTGGGCAGTACGTGATCATTGTGCAAGCACAGATATGTAAAGCATTCACCGGAAGATGATGATATATGGGTGAAGAAAGAAGATATTCCTCATTTGATAAGTATGTCAAAATGGAGAAAATGCTTCTATTCAGAATGCCATGCCATGCAAGTGCATTGTTATACATTGGGTTGGATATTGGATGGCGGAAAATTTTAGGAAATTCTGAATCCATATCAGGGGCTAAAGCTTTTCTTGTGCCCAAATATAATGTGCTTGAGAAAATATTCAATGCAATCATGTCATCATGCATAGTTAGTGTAACAATTCAAGTGAAATTGACCACTTGCAACCAAATAAATTATGTTGGATTTTTTTATTGATAAAATATTAGAGATGGTATTGCATTATAACTGAATAACCTAATTTGTATCAAACATGTTGTGATATAATTGCTCGGTTATAACATATCAACACAATAACGAGTTATAAAGGTTACACTGGATGTTTTCTCTTGCACAGGTCATAGTGTAGTTTATGTACCTGCAAGGAAGATTCGCGTAATGATTATTTATAGGTGCACTGAAAAATTCTGTCTGTGGATTCTGTAGGTTCAGCACCATAAAATTTTGAGATGGTTTTCTTTCAAGGTGCAAAACGTCCATTTGAGATTCTTTGCAGGAGGCTGAGTAGTCCAACATATTGTGGACACAGTTTTTCTAGTTGGGCAGCCCGAGGAATTTCAATTGCTGAAGTTCGAGAAATTAGAGACTCATCTGCTTCTAACTATGCCAAACCACATCATGCTATTAGAATGTTTCTGAGAAGATATACAGTTGAAGTTCCTCCTTCAGAACAGATGAGTCTTATAAAGCAGTTGAGGGAGAGAACTAGTGCTCCTATAAAAGAAGTGAAATCTGCCCTTATTGATTGCAGTTGGGACATTGGCAAGTCTAGCTGCTTTGTTTCCTTTAACAAAAGCCTTTTTTTCCCCTTTCCTATTGCCTTTTGATTTTTGACAACATAATAGTTCAATTCAGACGCTGCACAGAAGGACCTGCGGAAAAGAGGGATGGTTCTTGCATCTAAAAAGTCGTCTCGAACTGCAGCTGAGGGTTTACTTGCATTAGCACAGACTGAGAGCAAGGCTGCAGTCATTGAACTTAATTGCGAAACAGACTTTGTAGCAAGAAATGAAATATTTCAGTACCTGGTTAGTGTAAAATTATTTGTGTGCCAGTGTACATCTTTTCTTTCTCTAACTCTTGTTGTAACTCATGTGACCTGAGGAACACTTCTTTTATGTTGTTTACAGACAAATATGAAAGCTTTATAGATTTCCAAATACTGAAACCATTTTTTAAGTGACATGAACAAATGGAGACACATGGATATGTGTTTCAAAATTGTTTTGTAGGCGCGTATAATTTGCTTGTGGTCACTGTCATTTCTGTTTATACCCAGTCACTTTGGTTGCTGCATTTCATGTTTTGACATGCATTCTTACCTGTGTTGTTATTTTTCTTGTAGGCAATATCTTTAGCAAAGTTAGCTTTGGTGGCTGAAAATTCTTCTCATCAGGGCCCTTGGGCCTTCTCTGTTGGACCTGAATATTTGGAGGTGATAAATCTCTCTGGTCTCTTCTTTTATATCTTCATGGTCTTTGGTGCTAATTATTTCTGATTACTGAATCAAGAGAAAAAGTTATTCATGTGCCCTTTTGTACTCAATCCCTTGTTGGATGAACCATGGATCTTAAAGGATCTGCCTTGGCGGTTACCTTTGACAGCTTTCTTGCTAATAGTGTCTATAGCCAATGACTGAAAATTGCTGCATTTGGTTGGTACTTTTTTTTTATGCCCACTCCCTGTTCTTTTTGTGGAATTTGGTGTTGTGATTTTGAATTTATAGTGGTCCCTTTGGTTTTGATGCCAATGTTTATGTACATGGGTCATCCTTTAGTACCATGAAGCATGTCCATTAGTGGCAACAGCTTGATCACGAGACACAGGGACAGTCATAAGTTAATTTCATTTAAGTGATTTTGATTTATGTAACTGCATGTTGAAGTCCTTAGGGAACTAGGAAAATTGAGCATTGAATGACTCTACCAATGAATATGCATACTAATTTGTCATGCTTGAATTGAATTGAAGACCCTCTTTTGATTCCTTTGATTCTGTCAGGAACTGAAGATTAATCTTGACCATCCTAGATTAAGTGGAGAAAAAACTGTTCAAAATGCAATCACAGAAGTGGCTGCAATGATGGGAGAGAATGTCAAACTTAGAAGGGGTTTTGGCTTTTCTGCCTCTTCAGATGGCATCATTTCTACATATCTCCATTCTAGTCCTCAACCAGGTATTATAATTTTTAAGTATGCACTTTCTGTGGATGAAGATAGTTTTGTTTGCTTAGGTTATTTCTATATGCATGTTTGTGTACCTCCATCTATGGATGTAAATATATCTTGCGGTTTACAGGGTTTTAGAGGATCTGATTTAACAGTGAAATCTTACTTTGTTGATCTGAATGCAGGTTTGGGGCGTATTGCAGGAATTTTGTCTCTGGAAGTTGAGAATGGGAATACTTCTCTGGATTCTCTTCAGCGTGTTGGATCAGAACTAGCAATGCATGTAGTGGCAGCAAAGCCATTGTTTTTGGAAAAGGAGCTTGTGTCTTCTGATGCATTGGCAAATGAACGTGAAATTCTAAAGTCTCAGGTACTTCTTGTGGTGTGTGTTAGGCACTTCTTGTGGTGCTATTTAAGTGATATTTGTTTTGGCATTTACACCAGATTGAGTCTGGAGGCTGGATTTTGCATGATGACTATAGGATTAAATCATGTTTATTTTGGGAATGTGTAATAGGAGCACTACAAACAACAACGACAACAATATATCAAGCAATATTAGGAGCACTGAATCAATTTAGAAGTCTGTTTTTCTGGTTCCAACTAGGATTTACCTGAAGGAAGATTAATGAGTTCAACAAAGGAAATGAGATTCCATGGAGGACAGTAATTAATTTCCTAAATTATCTATATGTGTATTTCAATCAATTATAGGGGTTTTAAGTGTCAAGTATAGAAAACTAGTAACTAAAGATTGTTATCCTTCAGATTTTATTTTCATTGAGATCAGGGTTTATGAATATGCATTCATGCTTTTTATTTCATTTAGGGAGCACAAAGTTAATGAACTACTGGCTATCCTCTCCAGTTCATCAAAGAATTTTTGTTTGAAGTTAGAAGTTTTTGGAATTATTAGTTGCAGCTTTGTTGAAGTTCTTGTGGTAGGGTGCAGTATTTGATGATTTGATGATTATAGAAACAACTGAGTCCTGCAATCATGTCAATGACTCACATATGGGAGCTTTAAGTACATTCTTGTGTGGACAGTATGACAAGAATGTTAGGCATTTTCAAAGGAGCCTGAACTCTTAATTTAATCTCATTGATTAGGATGATTATGCCATGGAAATTGCCCATTGATTAGGATTATTATTCAAATAAGAGAAATTTAATGCTGTGGAGAACGCTCAATACTTCTACGGTAACTCCCAATATTTGTTAGCTTCATATTTTGAGTTTCTGTTGGTTTTCCTTGTCAGGCTGAAAGTACAGGGAAGTCTCAGATGGCTATAGAGAAAATGGTTGAAGGACGATTGCGAAAATATTTTGAGGAAGTAGTTCTCATGGAGCAAAAGTTTGTTGTAAATGATGCTGTAATTGTGAAGGTATGAAGGTAGCCTTATGTTAGTTGTAGATCTTTTGAAGTTCTATATATTCTGGACCTCTGTCTTTATAATGTTGGAATACGATTATTTTAAATGTTAATACCTTTTTTGGCTGTTTCTTTGTTCTTTATTTCTTTTTTTTCCTTTGTGCTTTACTTTGTCCCATACCTACCCCTGCTGCCCCTTGGAAAATTTGTTTGTAAAATATGATGGTCATGCTATTTAATTTCTCTTTTATATATTGCTATTCTAAGTAGGCATGCACTGTATGTGAAGATGCTGCCTACTACCTTGCATTTTCCCTGGAAAGATCATACTATAGATCTTATGACTTGTTGATTGTTATTCTATAATGAGGTTGCCTCCAATATTTGAGTCATACTATTAATTCTTTCTAAAAATGTTAAATTTCTTCAAGGATAATATATTGAATACCAATAACTAATACAACCTATTCAATTCACAAGGCGGATCTCTTTTGTGGCATTCTTTTCATATGTTTCACTTTATGGTAATTATTGCTGGCACCACATTATTAAGTTGAATCAATATTCATAACCCATATTACATGTATATTTTTACAAACTGTAGTTTTACAATGATGTTTTCCATTGACTCCAACAGACAGTATTGAATAATTTATCAAAGGAAGTGGGTTCACCTGTTAAGATTGGGAACTTTTGCAGGCTAGAAGTTGGAGAAGGAATTCAGAGGTAACATTGCAAACATATATGAATTTCCTTTCTTACTTTATTAGATGTTTGTGTTTTTTTGGTGCTCTAAACAGTGGTCAATTTACCGATTCTTAATCCTTTTCTCTCTCTTCTTTTTTTCTCCTTTTTTTTGGTTGCTTTAACTAAGCTGTTAGGTTGTGATCTGTAATCTTCCACAATTTCTTCTGGCATTTTCCTTGTAAGGAGTCAGATTACTGTAGTTGCAAAATTGTACGTTGCATGATGGTGTGAGTGGACATACTTATTGCAGATATGTCAAATATATGAACTTATAATCCCAATGAGCCATGTGTCCAACAACATTAGCAATTACAAGCCTTAATCCTGATGAACGATGTTTGAAAAAGACTAAATGTTCTCAACAAGATCGCTTTTATGTTTGAAATTTGGTTAAGTAATGTTCCAGGAACCTAAAACTCGCTTGTTCTTGTACTAGCTGCAAGTCATTTTGAAGCTTGGATATGTTATCCTTAAATAAAAATGGCTATTACTGAAAGTAGCCTTGAGTCTTACGCAATTGGTATTAAGCTAAATGAACCTGGATTTAGTTATGCAGAGAGGATTAACTATATCGCAGCATGACTAATACTGCTGTAGAATCATTCAGTATGTTCAGAATTTTTTTTAAGTGCACTTCTAGCACCAATATTATTACAATCTCATTTTCGGTTTTTAGTATGTCAAGCTGATAGAAATGAGTCTAGCAAGATATGTCAAGCTCTTCGACCCTGACCCCTTTATGTGCAACCTTGTCTTGAACATGGATTGGAGGCACAAACAGAACCAAGGTGCATTAACAGAAACAGAACAAAAGTGCACGACAATCAAGAATAATGTGAGCTAAACACAATTACCAAGAGTCAGATACAAAACTTCCTAAAACGAAATTTATGGCACATCGTGAATTGTTGACCACAATCTCACAAAAAGTCTAAGCTATTACCAAACACATGTTAAAGTAATTTTGGCACTACCTTACTATAGTGTTTTCTTGATTCCAAATATACAATTGATTTTGTCATATAAAGGTGTAGACTGTAGAGTAATATACGACAGTTCTAAAAATTTGGAATTAAGCTGACCGCACGTAGTTTGTGGTGGATTAGAGTTAAAAGTCTGAAGGCACAAAGTTTAATGAGGCAGAAGAAAAGATGTTACGGTCCGTAAGAATGAAGCAGGCAAATTTAAGTAGGTTTCTATAATGCGGTTACCTGTACACAGTGACTAAGATGTATTGTTTACTTGGTGCTTTAAAGGTACTACCATTCATTGTTTATTTATTTATTTTTTATATTTGATTTCCACCATAAAAGTAGAAGAACGCGTTCAGGTTCCCCATCTAACTGTCATGGTTAATAATCTGTGCTTGCAGGCCTCAAACATCTAACGAATCTGAACCTGTGGCTCAAGTTGCTTAATTTGGCTGATTGCTCCAAGATCCCAGGAAAATTCCAGGAAGAGAATTCCGTGGATGCAACTCCAGAATTTAGGGTCTTTTGTGCATTTACTTTCTTTATAGGCTGTTGAATTTAACATATCCACAGTAGATCCTGTAACATTTGCTGAAAGATTTTGATTTCATCTTTTGGTGTTTGACAGCAGGATGTGATTTTCTTTTCCAAATAGGCGCCAAGTGATCAAATGTTGCTTGTTTCCCTATTTTGACAATGCACATTTCAAGTTTAGAACCTAGAAGCCTTCTCCCTTGCAATGACTAAATGGAACGGAGTCAATAGTTGTAAAACTAAATGTTGAAAATGTGTTTATCTGGGATGGCTCCCAAGAAATTTGACGATGTATTTCTTCTACTCTTGAGGATTCATCTTCGTACAAGGATTCCGTGGCAACACATAACTAGTAGACTTTTAGGCCTTCATTTTTCTGTTCCATGCTTTTCTAGCACCCAGTAGTCTGCATAATCTGTGGACTTCCCTAGACATAATCTGTCTACTTAATACTATCTCTTTTAGTCATCTTCTTCTTTGGCCTCAAGGAGACATACTCTACACGGCAACACCCATGCTCCCTTTAGCAACATAAAGGTAAGATACCATTTCAGGTCTCTAGTTTTATCACTATGAGGTTAGGTCAAATATCTTCTTATGGACCCTTTTGAGTTCCATAGTCTAAACAGAGGTAAAACTGTGAACAGAAGCAGCACCAGGAATTAAAGCGGCTACAATTTCAGGTACTACAGTGCTGAGCAAGTTAACATCTAGTAGCCTTAGACTCTGGGTCTTTTGGCCCAATGTTTCTTGCTCTCTAATTTTGGGTTATATTCTATGCATAACTCATGTCAAATTCTGTTGAACTTATTCCCAGGTGTAACTGAGGTTCCTGCAAGGGGGGGGGGGGGGGGGGGGGGGGGGGGGGGGAGAAAGATAGAGATTCTCTACAAATGTTAAACTGAAGTACTCAGGTTTGTCCTAGGTCATCCATTCTCAGTAGAAAATGTCCTTTCTTACAGATAACATGCCAAATGAACTCTGCACATGATTTCACAATTGAGAAAGGGAGGGGGGAGGTACGGAGGGGGAGATAACATATATGTGAGCTCTTAGTGGAACTTGAGACTGGTCAAGACATTGTTGTTCACAGGGTCAGCCAAATGGTCCAGCAGATTCTGGAAAGGTCCTACTCCTGTCACCAGCCCCTGTACAAAGTAACCCAAGATGGCCAACATGGCCAACCTCCCATTCTTCACTTCTTTCAACTTCAAATCCTTCATGGCCTTCTCATCCTTCCCGAATCCCAGAGGGTTGAACAGTGGCCCTCCAGGGTACGCTGGGTCGCCTGAACCACCCAAAAACTTCTCCAGCCCCAGGAAGTATTGCTTCCCCATGGACCCTGGATTTGCCCAGTCCTGGAACCTCCTGTGCTCTGCAAATCCCATCAGTGCCATCTCCAGCACAAATAGCGTGTAAGGGTCTGCCCAGTAGTTGTAAGTCCCAGCTGGTGGGATCACACCGGTTTTGAACCATGGCAGGGCTGTTTCCGGTGGGATCAGGCCAAGCTTCCCAAGAATCTCAGGTGCAATGGCGCCTATAGCCCCCAACATGGCGTAGCGGCCATTGATGACCTCTCCGTAGGCCAGCCATCTTGGCTCGATGAAGCCTCCTGTTCCTTCTGGGTCTGAGAGGCCCAGAGGATCAAAACCATAGTCACCGGGCAAGCTGAATTGTCAAGAAAATATATCAGATTCTTGTTGCTTCATAAATGGCGGGGAAAGGGAAATATAATATGTTGTAGTTTCTACCTTCCATCCAAGTAGGAAAGGCTCTGCTTGGAGGCAAACCAGAGAGGTCTATCTGCTCCTTGCTGGAAATCAAATGCTCTTTTAGCCCCATAATTATAACACGTACATAAGAAGAATTACATGTGTAATATGTTTGATAAAATAATCTGATTTTCATATACCTCACCTAAGTAAGATTAAAAACTTAAGTTTGTTGTTATTGTTGTGAATGGATGTGGAATTCACCTCATTTAAAAACAATAATCATAAAGTTTTAATCCCATTAAATAGAGTCAGTTAAGAGAATTCTATATCTTTAATCATCATTTGTATTTATAGTCGTATTCTTTTCAAGATCATATATCTTATGTCATGTTTAAGAGTTTCCCACCAAGTTTCCTTTATTCTCTTTCTCTTTTGCTACAAATTTCACTCATTTAATGGAGAGAGAGAGATGCACCTTGACGGGGGGAGTAGAAGCAGCTCTAACAACAAAGGAGACCTTCCTAGAGTGGGAGTGAGTTGGCCTTCCTCCAAGAATCTGCCTGGCAGCCTCCACTGAAGAGGTGATGGAAGATGAAGAGGCCAGTGCTTGAGTTGCCATTGCTGGAACTTCTCCTCTGTTTGGCTGCTAACTGTCTTGACTGTGAAGAGGAAGAATGGTTCTAATATCTCTCCCCCTTGTGCAAACAATAAACACAAGGGCAAGTGCAGAAGCGCCAAGGCCAAGTTGTGCTGTGCCACAAGCTTTGTGGGCCACAAGGGAAGCCCTCTAGTTGTGGTGATTGTGGGACTTGCTCCATTTTCAGATCAGATTAGGATCTTGAGGTCCAATAAGAGTGCTCAAAATGGGGGAGGTTTTGGTCACATGGATAAGAGATTTTTCATTGCTTCCTTGGAAATAATCTTGGCTGCTGCTGCTGCTGCCTGCAGGTGCCACCTGGATGGACTCAGATTTCCCAAGTCCTTGAGAAATAATATAGAAATAATATTACTATTTTATTTCTTCCTTTTTTAAAAGTAAAATGAGTGAATCGGTCAGATTCATATTTTTTTTTTTTTTTGTACTTTCATGGTTTTTTTTTTTTTTGACAACTCAAATTTTTCATCATTTTAATTGTACCCTATGTGTTATTGAGTAATTTAATCCATATATTTTAATTTTTTTTTCTTGTGGCACTTCGAATTTTTTATTACTTAAATTACACCCATATTGCTATATTTTTTAATTAATTTAACTCTTATAATTTGATGTATGAAAAAAAATAAATATATTTTCTTTACACGTTAAAATATAGGAGTTAAATTGATTCAAAAAAATAAATATAAGTATATAATCGAAATAACAAAAAAATTAAATATTTACACACAAAAAAAGTCAAAATATAAGAGTTAAATTGAAGTCAAAATATAAATTTAAAAATATAATCAAAATAGTAAAAAGTAAAGTGGTAAAAAAAAACGTAAACATAAAGGTAAAATTATGAGTTTGGCCATTTTTAAACATAGAAAGCTCCTTTGTAAAATAAAGGTAAAATTAAAAATAAAAATAATTTTCCATAGATCTTTGAGAAAGCCAGAAATCTCCTATATTTGGATGCAAAATGGCAGATTGTATAAATTAAATTAAACCATTATAATTTACATATTTTCTTAATGTAAATTTATCCTAAATTAGGACACTGTGCGGTGATTAATTTTTAAATTTATTTTGGTTATTAAATAAAAAAGAATGAACTGAAAGGTAAATTTGAAGAGCTCTTTGATATGATTTTATTCTTCAATTCAATGGTATTTTAAAAGCATAAATTTCAAGCACAACATAGTCTGGAAATAACCGATCAGGCCTCGGCCCGCCAAGGGCCCAATTTGTCGGGCTTCTGGCCCAAGAAAAATTATATGTCAAGCATAATTCAATCCAGATAAGATCTAATCATCGAGCCTATAAGCCCAAAAGTCTGGGCTCGGGAGTCAAGATCCAAACTAAAGTATATACCAAGCCCACTGAACCTGGACAATATTTTCAACAAATGGGCCCGATAGGCCCAAAATGTTCAAACCAAAGTTTAACTGAGCCCAATACAGATCCAATCAGTAACAGTAAGGCTCAAAATATTTGGGCCTCCGGCCCAAACAAAAGTATCCACTAACCAGCAACCGCCACCATTGCGCCGCCAAAACAACGGAGGATCATCGCAGGCAGATGAGCAGAGAGCGGTTGATTGATCAATTGCTTTAAGTAAAATGATAATCCGATTGCTGAGGAGGGAGAAGAGGACTTTCCAAGCTGTGTTCGCCGGAATCAGAAGGAAGCACACGGTGGTGATGAGCTTTGGGGATGGAATCCAAGGAGCACTGGGATTGCGGATCTCAGTTGCCGGTATCGGCGGCGACGCCTACGAGCCCACTCCCGTCCCGGGCCTACCTCCCGACGTCACCGCCATCAGCTGCGGCCACTACCACTCCCTCGCCCTCACTTCTCAGGGCGAGCTCTGGTCTTGGGGCCGCAATCGCGAAGCTCAGCTCGGCCGCGCCCTCCTCTCTCCTAGGTCTTCTCTCTCACTCTCAATCCCTGTATCACTTATCGATCCACGGGTATCTCTTTTGCTTTAGTTAATTCCATGAACGTTTGGGAGTATGATTAGGTGAAGTTTGGTGTTGGTTTATACTTTTTCAATTGCTTGGCAAACTAGAATACAGATTGAGGAATGGTGATACTTCATCTTTGCTAAACTAGGAACAACTTCAGCAGTGGGAGGTTAGAGAGTTTTCTTGCATTGATCTCTGTTTCACCTTTAAGCATACTCCACTTTGGCGTTGGAATTTTACCGTACACAGGGAAAGTATTAATATTTGAAGTTAGCGAGTGACTGAAACTGGTAGGCTTCACTTAGGTTTTGAGAGGTCTTGTGAGTTCTAAAATCACTGAAGGGTTACATGATGTTATTTGAGCTGCATTCCCTTATTATGCGCAATCTTGTAGGCACTAGGCATATATATTTCAGGCTTGACAGTCTTCTTGTATGGCTTAGCAAGCTAGAAGATGAATCACTTCTTGCAGCTTCAATTATTACTTGTTAAGCTTCTGCATGGAAAAAGATTTTCCGCAACCCAGCTTCATCATTTTGATCTTGAGGAAATACACATAATATCAGACAAGCTGTTGACTTTTCATTGAACCGTAACTCAAAATGCCTTTTTTTATGTAGCGTTGGTTGATCCCCTCGTCTTACACTGGTGACTACCATATCTTCTCATTGCCCTGGATATTGCTATCTTGGCACCTTATTGCCTCTAAAAGCTTTTATGAGCTTTACTTTTTTTATTTGTCAGGCCTTGTTTCATCTTTGGAATGCATCTACTATTAGCAATGGCCTTCTCACTAGAGCTTTGAAATATTTCAAGTTCTCAATGGTATTGTTGCTCCACCCCCCGCCCCCCCAAAAAAAAAATATTAACTCTTTAAAAAACTGAATAAAATGTAAAATCTTGTCCACATTTGTTACTGTTAAATTATTGACAACTACCAATTCATTTAAAATCTTAAGCCATCAGAAAGAGAGTAATTTTTTCTTTCATATTGTTGTTTTCCTCTTAACAATTGCCTTATGAAAAGAAAGGAGGAGATAGAAGGAAGGGGGCACATACAAAACATAGTAGCTGTACGTGTTGTTGATGAATAGAAGTTCACATGAAAGGAAACCTATAAAGGAAAATATATATCATCATTAACTGCACCTTAACTAAGTTAAAGTTCTAACACCATCATCATATGAAAAAGTTTATTGAGATGGTAGTGAATGAAGATAATTGACATGTTTGTATTCTATCACATAGTTGATTTTGCGCATGAAGGAATTTATGTGTGTGTGTGTGTGTGTGTTTCTTCTTTTTCATTTCATGTGTCTAGTACCTGTTGAAATGAATCTCAGCTGTACTACATTAAGCAGTTACTATTTTATTTAGCTTTCTCACCAATTATAAGAAAAATAAAGCTTTCATACAGTTTGATTTTAGTCAGCTTCAGTTTGATGCTCCTTTGTTTTTATCTGTGCAATGATAGCGTGCCTCTCTCACAAAGTGATAGAACCCATAATTCTTTAATGTGCTATGGGATTTTGGCATGAAAATTGGAAAATGAGTAACAGAAGTTCATGTCTGATTTCTTTTCTTTGGTTTCTGCCAGAGAACAATGGAATGAACCCAAGAGAGTAGATGGATTGGATCAAGTTAGAGTCCAAGCTGCATTTGCATCTGGTGTCATTACTACAGCCATTGGAGATGATGGCTCGTTGTGGGTGTGGGGGAAGTCCAAGCGTGGACAGCTTGGTCTTGGAAAGGGAATCACTGAGGCTGTTTCGCCTTCCAGAGTTGAAGCACTTGCAGGGAGAAGAGATTGTTAAGGTGGTTCTCAAATCACGCTTAAGGTAGAAAAATGTAGTACTTACTGTTTGTACTTATGTTGCAGTTGATCTGTGATTAGGATGTTTCACCTAAATTTTGTGGCTGTATAGCACATTTAGGGTCATTTTCCCGTAAGATGGATGTATCTTATATTAATCTTTGTCTCACAGGTTTCACTTGGTTGGGGGCATGCTCTGGCACAAACTAAAGACGGAAAATTATTTGGATGGGGTTATTCAGCAGATGGTAGATTAGGACAGACGGGAAAACCGTTGGAGTCAAATAGTGATATGTCAAAAGCAACAGAATTCTCTAGTTCAACTCTAGAAGCTGCTGAAAAGTTGGTTTTGGAAGCAATTGAGAGGGAGAAAGACATGCCTATCATCTGGGAGCCCTCTTTAATTGAAGAACTGTGTGAGACTGAAGTTGTAGATGTGGCCTGTGGATTTGACCATTCACTAGTTCTTTGTTGTAAGTTCTAATTAAAAACGCATTAAGTTACATGACACGTGTATAGTTTCATTGAAGTGGATCTTGATGTTTTATTTCAGGTGATGGCACCCTCTTGAGCTGTGGGAGCAATGTATATGGCCAGTTGGGAAGAGCGAGTCAAGGTTTAGGAATGCTACCGGTTGACATAAGCACCCGCCCTGTTTCTATTGCATCAGGACTTGGTCATTCTCTGGCCATATGCCAGATTGCAAGCCCAGAGGGCACAGGAGATACCACCACAGGCATTGTTTCATGGGGCTGGAACCAGAGCTCTCAGCTGGGGAGGGAAGGCCCGGAGAACCTTCCCTTGTTGGTCGAGGACTTGACCGGGGAAACCCCCATTTCTGTATCAGGAGGCCGCGTACACTCCATCGCGTTGACAGCGAGAGGAGAAGCATGGGCTTGGGGCAGTGGTAAAAATGGGAGGCTTGGTTTAGGTAGTTCCATTGATGAAGCTGAACCAAAGTTGGTTGAATATTTGGAAGGTTATGAGGTTTTACAAGTTGCATCAGGTTTTGATCACAATCTTGTCCTGGTTGCTGGATGATACAGTTATGAGTCTGCTTGACAATCACACCGTATATTTCGCTGGCTATTCTATGGTGGATTTTACAAGTTGTCAGCACTGTCATATCCAATTGTGTTTCTCTCATCTTCTAGGTCATGGTAGAATTTGCAGTGATGGAGTAGTAGGTAGCCAGCCTGGTATAATCCTAACCCATCTTCAAGTATTGTACTGGATGTTGTTCTGGATAGCCCCTATCCTATCAACTTAATAGATGTGATATGACACTCCCAGAATTTAGATTGGAGTTTTTCTATGATTAATCCAAGAATTCTAATGGTAGTTACATTCAGATATGAGCCTCATTATTATGGGCTTTTTCTTTTCTTTATAGTTAGCAAATGAAATAAAACCAACATTTTTTTTTTTTTTACATAGAATGACCAATATGATTAATCATCATACATCAAGGAAAATATTAGCCAAAGTATTATTCTAATGTAATAATATTTCATCATGTGGAATTGGTTATACAAATTTTAGTTGTCAATTATTTTTATTTGTAATTACATTTTTTATAAGGTCTTTATAATTAATTTATTCAAAATGAATGTTATTGGATCTCATACGTTTTACGCTAACTCCCAGTTATCTAATCAAAACAATTCTTCTTTGTTATCCTAACTTGTTGCTAATTGTAGATAAAAATTTGTAAGCCAAAGATTTTTAACTAGAAATAAGAGTTAGGTCACTCCTTTATAATTGAAAATTCAAAAAATTAAATTGCCAAAACAATCATTTTACAAAATAAAAATATGATTATGTTGAACTCTTTTGTGTCACACTACACCTCTTTTTTTTTTACACTACATCTTATATTATTATACCGACTTCTTAGGATTACATCACATTACTTAAAGATTTCTTAAAATTCTATCCGTAACCTGTAGAATTATTCTTCACAGCCCACACCTCCATCAAATTCTTCAATAATTTTAAAATACCTTATTTTACCCCCATAGTCCACAACACACTCTCTTCTCCGACCACCCTTGATCGCGGACCCTCGTCTCGTGTATCTCTTTCTCTCTTGCACCACATACACACAAAAACACACACACATATATATATAGACATTATTGCTTGGTTGGCCATGGCGGCCGACCCACACACATACTCTCTCTCTCTGTGCGATGGTCACGAGGTGGGTCGGTAACCCACACACATACACTCTCTCTCTTTCTCTGTTCCCCGAATATACACACAGATATATATATATATACATACTCACACACACACATATATATATACACACGCATGGTCACGGTCATGGAACCCAGCGTTTCTCAACTGCCAGCAATCTAGAACTATTGAGTTCCCCGATTGCACCGGGAATGCATTTTTTTTATTATTTTAATTAAAATTTGTTTATTATAATAAATAAAAAATAAAATTAAAAAAATAATACAAATAAATAAATTCTTTTTAAATATCTGCATTTTAAGTAATTATAAATTAACTAATTTTAAATTTTAAATCATGGTGTTGAATTAGTTAATACTTAAGAAAATTTAAAATTAGTATTAATTATATACACACACAAACACATCTATATATATATATAATTAGTTAATTTATATACACACATGTTATAAGCATTTCGCGCATCACTTCTCATGGTCAGACTCAGTTCAATGGGCCGATCCAATCTCCCAAAGCCTAGAAGGTCCAGGCGATCTCGTCAAAGAAAGCCCGTACACTATCAAAATCCGAACCTCATAAAGCGAGCTCCTTGCGAACTTCTAATGAAACTTCTAGCAAGCTCTTAGCAATCGACTAACGAGCTCCCAGTAAAACCCTCAGTTCGTTGGACCATTCAGATCGCTGGCCTAAATCCTCTAGCTCACATAAATGACAAAGCTGCTGAGAAATCAAAGGTCGGGTCCATTTACTTTATCTACAACAGTCCATGCTCCTCGTAATGAGGATCTCACTCCCAATTTTGTACAAATGATAAATACTGTTTGTCCCCGGTTATATCATCTTTATATTTCTATATGTTATCCAAATTGTAAAAGCCCCTCATTATAAATAGGAATCAGAGATATCATGAGGGGTACAGGGAGAATAATCAGACACCGCCATTCTAAAAGAATAATCAGAGTGCAGTCGTAGAGTAGATATTGTTCTAGCCGAACCATGTGAAAATTGCTTGTGTGGACTCATATCTGAGATCTTTGTTTTCTTCTTCTTGGCATTTTGAACTCACCCACCGCAGCTCAAAACGAATCACGGTCGGCTGAAATTGAACGTCGACAACACCTATATAAAATTAATTAATTTATATACACACCTAATTATATACACACACAAACACACCTATATAAAATTAGTTAATTTATAATTACTTAAAATGCAGATATTTAAAAGGAATTTATTTATTTGTATTATTTTTTTAATTTTTTTTATTTTATTTTTTATTTATTATAATAAAAAAAATTAATTAAAATAATAAAAAAACGTTTCCCCAACTGCTAGCAGTCAGGGAAAGCCGGTTCTATGGTCGCGGCCATGCGTGTGTGTATATATATATATAGGTGTATGTGTGTTTGTGTATGTATTCAGGAACAGAGAGAGAGTGTGTGGGTTGGTCGCCATTACTAACTGACCTCGTAGCCATTGCACAGAAAGAAAGAGTGTGTGTGTGTGGTCGACCCTGCAATGGCGTCTATATATATATATATGTATGTATTTGTGTGTATATGGTGCAAAAGAGAAAGAGAGACATGAGACGGGGGCCAACGATCAGGAGTGATAAGAGAAGAGAGTGGGTTGTGGGAGTAAAATAAATATTTTTAAATTATTGAAAAATTTGGTAGGGGTATGGGCTATGAAAAATAATTCTATGAACTGCGGATAGAATTTCCCTAAATAATGCAACAATACCAACCAAGTCATGTGAAAAATTAATTCTATGAAGTGTGGATAAAATTTTCCTAAATAATGCAACAATACCAACCAAGTCATGTACCAATCTCCCCCGCCCCCCCACCAATTAATTCTATGAAGTGGGGATAAAAAATTTCTAAATAATGCAACAATACCAACCTAGTCATGTACCAATCTCTCCCCCCCCACCCCCCCCCCCCCAAAAAAAAAAAAAAAAATCCTTACTCAGTACTCACAAAACATAGAAATTATATAAAATGGAAAAGGACAAGTAGATAACAATTGGGAGAGAGAGAGAGAGAGAGAGACAGTTGGTTCGAGAGATACGAGACAAGTGCATATTAATGGGGGAAGAGAGAGAGAGAGAGATGTCTCGGCACTTGGGGAAATGTGGCAATTTGATGAGCATTCAGTGCTTCACCAACTCCCCCACCTAAAACTGAAAATGGCCCATTTATCAACTAGTGGCCCAAAGAGATGGGCATGCATTTGCATCTCCATTACGTAGCTAGAGAATAGGATAGGAACAAGAGCGGGCCAGAACAATGAAAGCTGGTGCATTTGCAGGGCCAACTGCTGGAAGCTCTCCCGCGGAGGTGCCGCCACCAAGGGAGGCCACCGCGGCCGGGGGGAGCTCCGCCATGCGCACCGCCGAGACGCTGCTGCGGCTGCTGCCAATGGGGCTGTGCATATTGACTCTGGTGATCATGCTCAAGAACTCTCAGGCTAATGACTTTGGCTCTGTCTCCTACTCCAACCTTGGAGCTTTCAGGTTCTTATCATCATATTGTCTATATCTCTTTTAAGTGTGTTTTTTACCCCTTCTTTTCTAGGTGCTCTCTTTTGAGTGTTGTTTGGGATCTAAACCATCTCCATCATGATGGGGGGTTCAAGAAAAATAAAGGCGACAATAATATTACAATAAAAATAATTACAAGTCTTAATTAGTCGATCCCATTTAAGTGAAGTTAGATGCCTATATTTTAGATTCTCTTTTATTATCTAATTTTCATAACGATATGATCCAACTAGTGTCTACTCACACGACTCTTCTTTATTTTAACTTGAATTGGAAATAATATCACTAATAGGAGTTATAGAGGACAAGAAGGATGATGGCTAATAAAATCTATTGTAGAGAAGCATTTTGGCACGAAATACCGGTCACTGTCAATATTTTTGGGTCAAAAGTTGACAAATAAATGTTATTTTTAGAATGTTTTGTTGCTTGGGCAGGTACCTGGTGCATGCCAATGGAATCTGTGCAGGTTATTCACTTCTTTCAGCTATTGCTGTTGCAGCTGTTCCTCGTCCCTCAACCATGTCCAGAGCCTGGACTTTCTTCCTCCTTGATCAGGTTAATTTCCTTATCTTTTCACTCTCTCCTCAAAAGTCTTTTTTTATGATTTTCAACTAGAATAATAATGCAGCAGAGATGGGTTCCATTCCATCAAACAGCAACAATAGCACACCACTAATACACCAAATTTTAATTGGTTTTATGAATTGTAGCTTGTCAAATATTAATTTGGTTATTTGTGTGTGTGGCTGAGGTGGTGGTGATCTATCTCTTATAATTAATGAACATGACATCCTAGTTTTGAATCTTCTGGTGCTCTTTAATATTGACACTTTTTGTAATTTCCTATGAAACAAATAGCAAAAACCACCCAGAAGTTACATGACTAACTTTTTTTTCCAGATAAAAAAGAAAAGCCCGAGTGACCTCTTCTAGAGAACCCTTGTTAGATAACATCAATAGCTCTTCTACCCTTAAAACTCATCAATAGGGTTGACTATAAAAATTTTAGGCCCCCCAAAGAAATTTAACCTAGATTTGCTTTTACTATGAAACGCCTAAAAGTTATGTGATAATTCTCTTTAAAAAAAAAAAAAAAAACTGGAGTGACTTGGGATATTTTAGAAAATCCTTGTGAAACCATCAAAAGACGATATCATCAACTTCCTCATTTTTAAGCCCCCATAATACATATGACAGATAATTATCTAAATAACACCGTTGATATCAGACTCAAACTTAAGATCTTGAATCTTCATCAAATGATATTGCCAGGGAACCTACCACTAAAGCAGGAAAATATTAAGTTAGTTGAGTTCAATCTAGGCCACATAAAGATATATATGTCAACATTACTTGATATGACAATATGACAAACAAGTAGTACCATGTAGATGTTGACATACATAATTCTGGCTGCTGGGGCAACATCAACCGAGGTGGTCTACTTGGCATACAAGGGAGATCAAACCATCACATGGAGTGAAGCCTGCAGCTCATTTGGTGGCTTCTGCAGAAAGGCCACTGCATCCATTGCCATCACCTTCGCGGTGTTGCTTTGCTATGCTGTGCTCTCTCTCATCTCCTCTTACAGGCTCTTTACCAACTATGATCCCCCCGTTCTTTCCCCTAATGCCAAGGGAATAGAGCCTGGAGGTGCCGTCTATGGCTGATCGACATCACTTTTGTTTGACGAAAAGAAAGATTACTGTAATAACTACATCTATGTATAAGATGATTATGCTTGGCGTTAAAATATTTGTGGACATGATTCATGAATGGACTGGTAAACCTCTATTTTGCCTTTAAACTGCCCTGCATGCAAGGCTTGCTAAACAAATTGGACTTCCTATTGCAAATGACCAAAGCAGTAGACAATATGGAGTAGATGGGTCACATGGGTAAAAACACTAGAGATTGGTTCAACCATCCATGCAGCTTCAAGTCGCTCATGTCGCAATAAGTGACCCATATTAGCAGGCCAAGACTAGATTTATCAGGGCAGGGCCAATTCTGAAAGGGGAAAGCACCCAAAATATTCAAGCTGAATGAAGATAAATGTAACTTCCCGCTATGTCCACAAAATAATCGTAGCCCAAGAGTTAGCTTCATATATACGGGTACCAGACAGTTGTCAACTTGATCCAAGCACAATGAAATAGTGGCACAATATATTCTTTTCTTGGTCTTTGCCCGTTTTCACAAGATAATGTCTGACAATCACAAAATGATGCAGCATGGAAATCTTAGATCTCACTCCACCAACCATAAGCAACTATTAGTAATTGTTTGCATTACAGAGTATCGATAATTTAACAAAATGAAATCTTATATCTCAGTCCACCAACCATAAGCAACTATTGGTTATAATTTGTCTGCATTATGGGGTATCACTGATTATCAAAATGAACCACCACACCTCAACAGTTTTCCCCCACGCCTCCACATATCTACTTCATAGAGGACCTTCCTTGCACCTTCAGCGTGCTTCATACTGGACAACTGCAGTGAACACGGGGTCGGTCAATAAAATCTCCCAAGAAAACTTTGGGAAGAAACAAAAAATAGAATTATAAACCATGTTAAACTAATGACCAATGTGTTAAATCACCACAGATTCAAGGAAGGTAAGGGGGATGAAGAACGGTAAAAACAACATGGCAGTTGCGCCTACTGTTAAGGTCCCACTTCTGGCTCCAGGAACTTTACGTTGCTAATGCACAAGCTACTAGTTCCTGCTGATACATTTGTTTCTTTCTTCTGATTTTATTAGTTTCTCATTCATTCATTTTCATTTTTCCTTCTACCACAGATACATAAAATAATTTACAAGAAAAAAAATAAAAACATTTTGCACAGGAACAAACGAATAAACCAATTGCAATGAGGCTTACTTCTTCGGGTCCGCTTCTTGTACAGGATGCGGTAACCACATTCCCGGCACTGAATCACATCACCAGGCTTCAGTGTATTTTCCTGCCCGCAATCTACATTTCAAATTAGTTTTGATCAGTTATAAAGGACCAATATTAAGGCTGAATTTATTAATTAAAACCAACCACTTTGATGAACGGATTTTTTTTTTAAATAATATTTAAAAAATACCCAAAGAGTACTGGGTTGAAAATAATTAACAATTTAGTATCAGTCACCAAAATTAAAAACATTTTGTCTCGTGTGAGAAACAACAAAGAATAACCAAACTTGGCATGTGTGTTTATTGCTTTCACCAAAAGACACACTCGGCAAGGGTGTTATTCAGTGAAGCAATAAAAGCACTTAGCAAACACATTTATTGTTTAATCAAAAAATGCACTTGCTAAGTGCATCTATACATTTGGCTTGCGCACAATACAAGATTGGTAATTAATATCAACCCAATACTGTTTCAGTATCTTTTTTTTAAAAAAAGTACTATTATTTCAAAGAAAGACTCTGATGAACACAACTCTTTAGTCTTCTCACAGTTTTGGGTATTCAAGTGCCCAAATTGTGTGACCAGTCAGTAAAAACCAGGCAGAGACACATACGCATAGCATGTATATATGGTACTGAAATCACATTGTGTAATTCAGTTTTCCTCATTGCCTGTGCCGATTTACTCTCCCTGGTTGCCAAGATTAAAAAAAGAAACAGTTTATTCTAACAAAAATTTCTCTTCTGTGTTAAGTGGACAAGCACATGGGCATCAGTTTTGATTTCTCACCTTATAAAGCAACCACGCAGCTCCTGCCTAATTGCATAAATATATATATATATATGCAAATCCAATCCAGAAACACATACAAAACTAATTAACCCCTGCCTAATCGCACAATTCTTTTTCCTAAGAGCATAACGGATTTGTATTCAGAACATCAACTGGATGCAACAAAAGTGTATCGGTATTTGGTTTGCAAGGAACAAGTTAGGGTTCTCCAATGCATAAAAAATCAGAGCCAAATACACAAATAGAGAAGATGTATAAGAAGAATCCGAGCGCGATAAAACCGAATGAGGAAATAGCGTATGACAAAAACGAACCTCCACAGATGTAGCTCACCGGCTCCGGCTGAGGATCCATGAAGGACGAAAGTGAAGGCCAACTGCGAGCAAACAACACAAACAAACTTAGGGTTTCAGTTTCAGCAATCACAGCCAATGAATCATTCAGAAATTAAACTTTAGGCAACAGAGAATCAAAAGAGAAGGCAAGATTGAAGTCATTACGATATTCGAGAAGATTCTAACGATTCGCTAACCTCCTGGACTCTGGAGAACAATGGAGTGAGAGACAATAGATTTTTCGCCTTTGAGGAAAAGCGAGCAGTCAAGTGCGCTAACCAGGGCGGATCCAGGAATTTAGGTTTGGGGGGGGGGGCTGAAATTTTAAAAACTTAATATAATAAAATTCTTATGTAACTAAAAAGTCAGTACAAGAAATTTTTATTAAACTTGTGCTTGACGAGATTTTGAAACAAAAAATTCATCTAGATTGATGTAAATTTCAGGAGATAAACTTGAAGAATTGATGTAAATTCACTAGATTGATTTTGCACACTATGAATTGAAGTACTTTCACTAATATGATGATCTCTCTTCCTGAAAAAAGATAACAATGTTTTTCCTTTCTTAGCAGAAGACTGTTGTTCCATTCTAAATTCTAAGATGCACAAACAAAAAATAACACAATTCAATAATCGAACAATTAAAATATTTAACTCAAGATTTGAGGCAAATGCAAGGCCAATACAACAACTGTATTTCTAGAGTTCAAACAAGAGAAGGCAAAAGTATGGTCGATTCAAATATTCAATCACAGATTCACAATAACAAATTCCAGGCTTCCAGCCACGACAATTCCTAACTAAATGCAGTAGTCAAATAGGCAAGCAGACACAAAGTTAGAAAAATCACTTGCTGAAAACTTGCTGAAAAAAAGCAGAGACTTCAACAACAAATCAAGCAAGCATAAACAGGTAAAAAAAAATATGGCCGAAAAACAGAAAAACTATCTAGATTTAGCTGTCAATCGAGAGAATCAAAGAAGAGAAAACATACCAGCAATACAGATCCGGGCTCGAATGAAGCAGATCTGGAGACTGGAAGTTTTGGGGGTAAAACGAAAACCTGAATCAGAGGCAGCGAGCGAGGCGAGGCCGACTGGCCGAGCGAGCGTGGGGGCGAGGGCGAGCGAGAGCAAGAGAGAGGCAGTCAGGCAGAGAGCGAGAGCAAGAGAAAGGCAGCGACGGCCGGAGGGCGAGCGAGGGCGAGAGGCAGCGAGGGCGAGCGAGATCAAGAGGGCCGAGCCCGAGCGAGAGCAAGAGAGGGGCAGCGAGGGCGAGCGAGAGCAAGAGAGAAGCAGAGAGCGAGAGCGAGAGCGAGCGCGAGTGGACGAGCAAAAGAGAGGAGGCAGAGAGCGAGAGGCAGCGAGGGTGAGCGAGAGCGAGGTCGAGAGAGGAAGGAGAAGGGTTTGCAGGCAGGTGGGCTGGGCTGGGCTGAAAAAAATTGAGGTGGGCTGGACTCAATTTGAACTGACTTATTACTAAATAATTTAAAATTTAACTTTATAAATTTAAATTTGGTTGTGTGTAGTTCAAGACAACTCACAGATAAATCCTCTCTTGTGACGCCAACGATGTGATGTCGAGCCTTTTATTGGGGAGAGGGATGTTCAAAATGGGCTGTGCCGAGGCTCGGCCCGGGCCTCTGGCAATTTAACGAAAACTATGTTTGAAAGTTTATAAATAACAAATAAATATATTAAGCTATAATATTTTTTTTATTTGTGTAAAAAAAAAAAAAAATCCCAAATCAACTTATGACCTCTTTTATCTTAATCTTATAGTTGTTTGATGGGAACGTTGAAAGGAAATACGGTGCGCTTTTAAGGGACCGGTACCAATACCCTACGGGTACCCTAGAATTTTCCAAAAACCAATGGCTATTTGCATACCATAGAGCTGAAAGGCCCCAACCTTGGGCACCTCACTATAACATGGATCCAGATATTCATAGTAGATACAAGCAGACATGGATAATAAACCATTTAAAGGCTGGTTTACAACTTCACACTACCTAAAAGGTTGTCGGCAAGCTTCATCACACTGAACCATTGACAAAACAAGGATTATGGTTCCAAAAACCATTTGACTTTCGGACTATAAAACCCCATAGAAGCACACCTTAGATGGAAGTACAGAAGGGCAGTAAAATTGGAACATGATATCTCACAAGGCTTATAAATAGCACAGTTCATATTCATGATGTCTAGAACCACATGATAAACAGTAGCTGTCCTCATAAAACACTTTTGACTGTCCAACCATAAGAGTCATCAGCACCTAAATTAAGGGAGGGGAAGTCACATTTGCCTACCCAAGATATGTTTTTATTACTACTAATCCAGAAAAGGGGGAATACAGAAAGGAAGAAGAAGAAACGGTTCGACACGATTGTAGCAGCATCCAGCTTTTTCCAAGGTCCGAGTCTGTCTTGAAGCCGGCAGCAACCGACTCCTCCCCGAATCCCTTTAACCGCCTCACAACCTGGAAACCATTTCATACTAGTTAGCAAATAATTGACATCTAATGATATAACATGAATTATAAAGGTTCTTATATAGAATATAAGATCATGACATCTGATGATATGACATGAATTATAAAGATATTATAGAAGATAAGATCATACATGGAAATAACTAGTGAACTAGAATTCATGTAGCCGACCAACCCCACATAGTGGAATAAATACCTGATATGTAGTTTTTGCTTCATAAGAAGGTGCCAAGCTCTGCCTGTGGATTGAGTAATTTTCTCAAACATTTTTAGTGAGGAAGGTGTTAAAAGCCAGTTTAATGCAACCAAGGCAAGCAATCCATGATTCAGGTGGTGGTAAGTCAAGAAATTATTTTTCAGTCTCTACCGGAGGGCAAGTTCCAGTAATCAGGAAAACATCTATGGCAGCACGAACTGGGAACAGTAACACAGAATGATGACTCCTGAAACGTGCAAGATGTAAGGCCTAATGTTCACTGCAAGTTATAGCTGGTGAAGGAAACACGATAGGAAACTGGAGAAGGAATGAATGCTGTGAACCAAAATATTAGTTTCAAGAGTTCTTGAATACCACCCATTAGTTTTCTCGTAGAAATTTTTGAATGCTATTATTGGAAAGCCCCCCACCCCCTCTAGTTTCTTATGATAGGAATACTCAGTTGAAAGGTATATATATACACACACACGGTTTGAATTCAAACAAAATCTTGACCCAAATAATGCAAGGACCATTTAATACACACACACACACACACACTTAAAGTTAAACCACGGACATTAGTATTCCATCAGATAGGAAATTGATGGGTCTGAGTAAATACTTTAAACAGCTTGAGTAAACAATGTAATCTCCACAGCCGGTACACATCTCCATAGGAAAATAATATTACAGAGCAGCAGAAAATGTCAGTACACCAGTCTCTCTTAGCACAAGGAATATGAGATCAATACCTAGAACAGTTCACCATCTGAAAAATAATAAGGCAACAAGATAGTCTCCACCGCATCTTGAGTTCAATAGTTTAATTCTTTTTCCTTGTTGAAACTCATAATATGTTCTAATTGATAGCATCAGGAAAATTGGTGTAACAGAGTATTCTAAAATCCCAGATAATGGAAGCAATCATGGGATTATTCAAATCCACAGCAAATCTTTCCCAAATACCTATAATCAGATAATAGTTCAAGTAATGCTGCATAATGCATTGAGAATATTGATGAAAATACCTGTTTAGCAATATTCTGGAATGAGACTATAATTCAGTTCTGCCCACGGCTTTTGCTGAAGGAATGACGAGCCAAAAGTTTCCGATTTGATGTTAGATGATCATCCTGTCAGAATTCAAATCAGTTTTTGGATCCAGTATTTT
The DNA here is from genome assembly GCF_014633365.1 of Diospyros lotus. Classification (NCBI taxonomy): domain Eukaryota; kingdom Viridiplantae; phylum Streptophyta; class Magnoliopsida; order Ericales; family Ebenaceae; genus Diospyros; species Diospyros lotus. Next base: position 31,334,590 of record NC_068352.1, read on the forward strand.
CACATGACTACACAGTTTGTGAGAAAAGGTATCCAGCAAGCACTAAGAAATTTAAAATAGGAAGTAGACCAAGTGGCTTTGGCGAGAACAGACAATACGGTGGTCAGTTAAAATGCAAAACTGACTAGGCAAAGCCATCCCTTGAACAAGTGCAGATATAAACTACATCCCAAAGTGAGAGGATTCATCTTCAAGATACAATTACCACAACGAAAGGAGATTTTAAAATTGCATGTGGGAAAAAGAAATATAACTTGCATATGTTCAAGTAAAAATAGCTGCACAGTCATGCATGGTTGGACATAAAGTCCAGAGTATTTTTGAATATTAACTAATTTGTTTCCAATCAAGCTAGGTCCTGTGCTCTATATCTAGAAATGTATTGGAAGGAAGAGGGATTTACTTGGATACTAGGACAACGAATTTTGAGAAGATAAAGTGAGAAAAACTATAGGAAAGTACAAGAAAAGCCTAAGAAGCTGAAGCAGGAAGCTGGAAGATAGAATACCTTGTACAGTGATGCAGCTGATTCAGATTCAACAGTTTGGTTTGGGATGTGTCCAAGTGATTGGAAGGCATCCAAGGCATCCAGTGTCAGCTGCCAACCACAGAGGGCTACAGAACCACCGTTGGAACTGGAGCCACTGCTACTACTACAGCCTGCTGCGGCAACATTACCATTCACCCAAGGACAGAAATAATTATGATGCCTAATTGGGTCAAACTCAACAGCTTCTTCATAGTTGCTTTCTCCATTTGGAGGCCCTGAAAAACATTTCATTCCACAGTTTGTACAACTTACAATGATATAAAGCACAATAGTAAAGCTGAAACTAACAATAAAAAGAATGAAAACTAATACAGCTGGGAAATGCAAAAGCAAAATAACTTATGTTGCATTCTCATCAAAATGAAAGGAAGAAATGCAACACATCCATGCATACACATTCACACACAAACAGAGTGGCTACAGTCAAGCAACTGGTCAACCGATAAAGAGATCAGACAGGACATGTCCGCAAAACTCTTTTCAAACCTTATGATCTTGTTGGAATTAGTTACAACAATAACAACCCCAAGCTTCATATCTTTTATATGGCTATTATACCCCATGTCATGTTTAAGGGTTTCCCACCAAGTTCCTTTGGTCTTCCTCTATTTCTTCGCCATAAACTTCTTCCATTGCATCCACTTGCTTCACAGGTGCATCTATTGGTTGTCTTCTCACACGCTTTCCATATTTGGAATTAGTTAATGTTGTTTTATTTTATATCATATGAATACAAGCTGTCTACATCCACTTAGCGATCACGTGTTGGTACATTGCTAAAGTGGCTTGACATTAAGAAACATGAGCACTTCTAAAAAGGTGTTGTGCTATGCCAGACATTCACACTGCCACTCAAACACTTCTGAGTAATCTTAGACACTTGTCCAAAACTCATCCTATTACTTCTTTATTTTCCCCCCTACAACAAAGCAGTTTGTAGACACATGGGGAACGCTATGCTTATGAGATGCGCCAAATTATAAGAAGACAATGAAGAAGTAGTGACTGCGGTGAATGAACTGGAAGAAGACGACAATGGGGCCATATCACTTCATGCAATCAAGGGGATGGCCAGCAGTAAAATCATTAAAGTAGACGGGAGAGTGCAAGATAGCACACTCATGATAGCACATTCATGGTGCTGATAGATAGTGGGAGCACCCACAGTTTCATTGACCAAGGAACGGCCAAGAAGATGAAGTGTGAGTTATCTAGCACACTGCCACTGTCATTGACCGTTGCTAATGGCAGCAAGGTGTTGAGTAAGTCGGCTTGTTTTGGGTTTTGATGGAAAAGGCAAGGGGAGACTTTTGAGGCTGACCTAAGATTGTTGAAATTTCGGGAATGTCACATAGTTCTTGGGGTTGATTGGATAAAAGGGGTGAGCCCAATTAGTTTCGACTTCAAAAAAATGGAAGTAACCCTGAAAAAGGATGGCCAAAGGGTGACCCTATAAGGGAATGTGGAAGTGGGAGGTTGCAAGATGATCAGAGGTAACAGATTACAGAAGTTGCTCAAAAGCAAACTCTCAAGTGGCACGACTATTTTCAATTAAGGCGAAGGAGGAAACAGATGGTCAAGAGGAACACCAAGGGGAGTGTATGATGGCAACCAGCAATCAGGATTAGCCCCTATAGCAGGTACATGAACTGGCCTTACTAGATATGCTACTGGTTGAATTTCAGGACTTATTTGCAGAACCTAAGTCATTACCACCTAAAAGGCCTTTTAATCACTCCATACCCCTCCAACCAAATGTCAAACCAGTTAACATCCAATCCTACAAATACCCTCCTAAACTCAAATCAGAAATTGAAAAACTAGTAAAGGAAATGTTGAACCATTCTATAATCTGACCCAGCCGAAGCCCATTTGCCTCACCTGTTTTGTTAGTTAAAAAGAAAGATGTTTCATGACCCCAAGGATATATTAGTAATACATGTTATGTGTTTTCCTTATTAGTTGCATTAGTTGTATTTTTTGTTGTTGTTGTTAGCATCTTCAATTGTAAGCCTATAAAAAGGCTTGAGTAGTTAGAGGAAGGAGCTCAATGAATGATTTGAATTCTCTAATTTTCCCTCTCTCAATTCTCCTAGTTCTCTCTCCTATCTTTCTCTCTTCTTCCTCAATTCTGTCCATTTTGTTCTTCCCTCCCTTTCTGCCCTATCTACCTCTAATTCGTACCAAATTCTTTCCTAGACCCTAGGCAAATCCTAGGGTCGTAACAAGATGGTACATGGCATTTTGGCATAGACTACTGCAAACTCAATACCATAACTGTCAAGGATAAATTTCCCATCCCAATTATTGAAGACCTCTTAGATGAACTCAAACATGCATCAATATTCTCCAAATTAGACCCCTAACATCCGGATATCACCAAATCCATATGAACCCTGATAATAAACAAAAAACAGCCTTCAAGACCCACCATGGACATTACGAGTTTACAGTAATGCACTTCAGACTAACCAACGCACTAGCCACATTTCAAACTCTAATGAATCACATTTTTGAACCCTACCTCTGAAAGTTTGTGCTATTATTCTTTGATGATATATTGATCTATAGCGCTTCATTCTCCCAACACCTAGACCACCTTAGGACTGTATTCAAAGTTCTTAGATTCAACTGGTTGTATATCAAAAGGTCCAAGTGTGCATTTGCACAGAAGTAGGTAGAATATTTGGGGCATGTTATCTCTAGTGCTAGAGTTAGCACAAATCCTAAAAAGATAGCTACCATGACTACATGGCCTAAACCTACAAGTGTTAGGGCCTTAAGGGGATTTTTGGGACTAACTGGCTATTACAGAAGGTTCGTGAAGAACTATGGGGTGATTAGCATACATCTAACTAAATTGTTGAAGAATGATAGGTTCCAGTGGGATGTAAGGGCTAAGGAGGCATTTGAACAACTTAAGAGGGTCATGAGTAAAGTTCTTGTGTTGGGGCTACCAGATTTCAACAAGCCATTCACATTAGAAACAGATGCCAACAACACCAAGATAGGAGCAGTCCTAGCACAAGATGGTCGTCCATTGGCTTTCATTAGCGAAGCCCTAGCCCCAAGGCACCAAAGGTTCAGCATATATGATAAAGAATAATTGGCAATACTAATGGTTGTGGATCGATGGAGGCACTACTTGGAAGGAGGGCAATTTATAATTAAAACAAATCATGAGAGTCATAAGTTTTTACTACAAAACAGAGATTGCACACTCACCTCCAAAGGAAGGGCATGGCCAAATTGATGGGACTAAATTACGTGATACAATTCAGGAAAGGGAAGGAAAATGTGGCAGCAAACACCTTATCACGCTGCCATGAAGAGGTCACGAGCACAACCATCACCGCATTGGTATCAAGAGGTCACAGAAAGCTACGAAGGAGGGGAATAGACAAAGGAATTGTTGAAGCAACTAAGTATTGATGTTGATAGAAGACCGGGATATACCTTACTCAACGGCCTATTAAGATACCAAGGGAGGTTAGTGATCCGGGACTATGAAGCACTAAGGAGTAAAATCCTCCAAACCCTACATGGGTGGTTCACCCCTCGAAGGGCATTCGGGTATTCAAAACACTTACAGGAAGGTGAGGCAGATATTCTACTAGCAAAACCTAAAGATATCAGTGATGGAATTTGTTTTGACTTGTGACATATGTAAGAGGTGCAACCATGAGACAGTGGCACAACCGAGCCTCCTACAACCTCTCGTCATTCATGAACAAGCATGAACCAACATTACCATGGATTTTATAGAAGGATTGCCTAGGCCAGAAGGGAAGGATTGTATAGTGATTGCGGACCGATTTACCAGGTTCAGCCACTTCCTAGGCTTATCCCACCCCTTCACAGGACAAGAAATGGCCAAACTCTTCTGGACAACATGGTCAACTTGCATGGGATACCTCAGTCAATAGTATCAAATAAAGACAATGTGTTTACCAGCTTATTTTGGCAAGATTTATTACGGTCCTTGGGCTCCAAACTTCATATGTCCACTGCCTACCACCCGAAAATGGATGGCCAATTTGAGCGGGTTAATCAATGTCTCAAAACATACCTAAGGTGCTTTTGTTTTCTACAGCCTAAGGGGTGGCATAAGTGGTTGTCACTAGCCCAATGGTGGTACAATTTCAGCTACCACACTGCTATCAACATGACACCATTTAAAGCTCTATATGGCTACAAGCCAAGCCTATTACCAGCCATCAGGGAACCCACCACAGTGGCAGCAGTGGATGCATACTTGCAACACAAACAACACATATTGCAAACACTGAAAAAGGAACTGGCCAATGCCCAACATTGGATGAAACAGATGGTAGACAAGAAGCGAACTGAGAGGGAGTTCGAAGAAGGAGATGAAGTGTACCTAAGGCTTAGCTGGCGCCGCCACCTAAAAGCCCTCTTTCATCAACCAATCTCTAAGATGAGCCCAAAATTCTATGGATTGTACCCCATTATTACAAAAATTGGAAAGGTGGCTTACAAGTTACAACTACCCGAGGGAACTCACATCCACTCGGTGTTCCATGTCTCCCTCCTTAAGAAGTCTATCGGCAACAATGTGGCCAACCAAGCACTTCCCCCTCACGTCAGTGAAGAAGTAGAAGCAGTTGCACCAGCGACCATCCTGGATAAAAGGATCATCTACAAGCATGGGGCTCCCATAACCCAAGTATTTGTCCAGTGGTCTTCCCTACATCCTAACAACAATACCTAGGAATATCTACCTGAACTACTCAAGCAATTCCCTAGCTTTTCCAATCTACTTACCATTTCATGAGGACAAGAATTTGTTTTTTCTTTTTCTTTTTTTGTTGGGGGGTGGGGTGTAGGGGGGAGTTGTCATGTACCTAGACCGACCGAGGCTATTGCATTAAGGGTAGTCATGGTTTTAGGGAATTGTACTTATATGTGCATTAGAAGTTGTACTCGGGATTGGTAACCATTTTTGGCGCCAATTCCCTTGTGGATCAATATATAAGATCTAACCCAACTCAATTGAAATCATGAATACAATTTGAATGATAACATTTTACCTCCTACAATTCTCTCTCTCTCTCAATTCTTCCTCCCCAATTCTCAAATTCTCCTTCCTTTTCCCTATTTTCCTGCCAAATTCTCTTCTAAATAGTTGAGAATTCCCCTATCAGATCTCGGATTTGACAATTCATAAGTACAGTTGCTTGGTTCTTGATGTGTCATATTCAAACTTCAATGTACATTGTCATGTTGGGTATCCATACCATGCTGGGTCTCCCATTTCAATATTTGTGCTTTGTAGCTTGACACAGGGGACGATAAAGATATGGTACATCAACAAAGGAAACCCAGAGTTGGGTCTTAGGGTCTTTAACACTTAAGTCATAGAATTTATTTAATGTTGGTTGATTTTGATGAGAGAGAGAGAGGTGCTCCCTTCCTCCCTTTTCCGTCTCTTTTCCCTTTCTCTGTTTCCTCTCTTTCCTCCGTGTTCTGTTTTTTCTCCTTTTCCTTCCCTATTTGCTTCAGTCTCCATATGCTACTCGACCCCAATACTGCAAGTTCTCCAAGACAATCCACAGATGTTCCATTGTTCAAAGTCACTCACCTATAAGACTGATCAAATTCTCTCGCCCATGTTTCATAATTTATTCCCTTCATACTCATCAGTCCCCAACCAGCCACTTTATTTCCTATTTTCTAGGTGGCACACAGATTTGAATGCAGAATTTTCTCCCTGCAGAGAACAAACTTGAACTTTTTATCAGTCAGTAAACTAAGCTAACTGGTTTTTCTTCTTCAAATGCAAAATGTTTTGAGTGTTTGTCTCCTTGGTTGTCCTTAGGCCTATGACTTTTATACTTCACAAGGTTATCCAATAGAACCTTTATATTTTGCAAGGTTATCCAGTACAATATTGACAGTGCACCAGTAGTACACCCATTGTTAAAGCATTGAGTCACGGAAACACTACCTCTACCAGTTCCAGAACATTACACCAAGTGAGGTCAACCACAATAATATTTCATCCTAATCATAACCACATCAATCAAGAATCAGGTTGGCTCTGATGGGTTCAAATTAAACGCCAAGGGAAAGATGCATAGCTCAAAGGCTCATTAGTCATTACAAAGGGCAGTGAAAATACATGGAAACAGGACAAGACGCAAAATTACGAACATGATGTGACTAAAATGATCAGTTTTCTATTATGAGTTATCCTGTACAGTTGTTCCCATCAGAAAAGAATGCTACATTACATGGAGAATAAAACAAGTTACAATAACTTAATAAGAAAAAGAGAACTTTATTCCCTAACCTATCCCCAAACAGATAATATGATTATTGACTCTGGTCACACAACTTGTTCTTGGCTTCCATTAACTGGTCACGTTTGCCTGACAGTTGTCAGCAGTAAGATCAACTATATTTTTCCAAGATTCATGGTACTAATTTTCTAGCTCCAGTAAGATTAGATTTAGAATTTATCCTTCTCTAGCAAGCATCAACAAAGGGGTCATGGTCCACATACAGCTGGATATATGAGAATTGCAAAAGCCCTTAGAATAAAAGTTTTGAAAAGATGATAACTTTTACATACCAAAAGCATAGGAATAAACCCAGTCACAAAATTTAGGTCAATAAGGCGCCTTGAACAGCTTGGTAATACATTCAACAACCTTGAACAGTGAAAACTTGCATCTCATTGACAAAAATCATAAAATATACTGGCAGGTCTACTTCAACATTTATGAAAAAGAAAAGAGCAGTTCCAATATTCATGAGATGTGGCTATATTACAATATTGGGATGCACTCAACTTTGTATTGGATTTTCTTTAAAAAATTCTTTTAATCAACATGGTAGGTGATGCAATTTTGCAGAACAAAAATATATTTTATTGCCCGTGCATGTGTGTGTGTGTGTGTGTGTGTGTGAGAGAGAGAGAGAGAGCTTAGACTAGCTATATTACCTATCCCATTTCCCACCAAATAACCTGAGTCAGGGTATGCAGAGTCATCAGCAGGTGATGTCTTGCCGCCCTGAGTCACTTCTTCCTTGGATGCTTCATAACCAGAACATACAACAGCATTGCAAGAAAGAGAAGGATGGACACTGTTCTCCAGGCGTAATGTGTTACTGGTTTTCTCACCACTTTCAACAGATTCAGCCTTCATTGAACCAACAATTTTGGAGCCACTATCTGCCCTTCCAATAGATGGAAACATCAAATCTTGACTATCGCCATGAGGGTCTTCTCGATCAATCTCTTCTGGGACAAAATCACCCATTAGCCCAGGATCTGGAGCAAATTCACCTGTTTGACCCTGATTCTCAGTCACTTCAGCAACTGGCTCCACATCACCAACAACACTATCTGCTCTGTCTCTGTGGACAGAAACATCAATCCCATGTATTTCAGCTTCATGACTAGCACCCATGCCAACACTTCCTCCACTGATGCCAATGCTAAGCCCATCCCTACCATGAGCAGTTGCAGTATCTGCATTCAATACTTCCTCACCATCATTCGTGCTGCTAACACCCACTTCACCAGTAATTCTCAAGGCAGCTGGACTGGTGCTTTGTTGCGCTTGATTGCTATAGTTTAACTCTGATGCATCATTCAAATCTGGATTCTTAAATGTTGATGTTGAGGCAAAATGGGCATCATCAACATCTCCGGGATAGTTTTCAACACTTTCCATAGAATCATTGTCTGCACTGTGACCAATTGTATCCATTGCAATGACAGAGGAGACATGTGTTGAATCTCTAGTGGATGGCATTCCAATAATTTGTTCATTTCCATGATGCAAGGGTTCAACTCTATGAGCATCCGTTTCTATTTCAAAACCAACTGAATGGCTAGGACCAGCACCAGATGAATCTTTCCAATATGGCATTTCAAAAGAATCATAGTCACGGGCACGCTTTGAGGGGCCAGCTGAGTACTGTCTACCATCATCAACTTCATCACCATCACGGTCAATAACAGTTCCTTCAATGCTGTCTGCCTGCTGCATCAATAAATTTGGCCTGTCAACAGTACTTCCCCCTTCGTCCAAGTTCCGTTTGCGTGTGCTGGGACCCCGTGATTCATAAGAAGCTGCACGATCACCAACCTCGCTACTGGAAGGCTGCCCAATTTTTAAGTCCCTTCCCATGCTAACATCTTGGTATTGTTCAGATCTCACTGGCACATGCAACTGCGTAGAGGACAACCCACCAGCCATTGTCAGACATAAATCCACCCCAACATTTGACTGAGATTTCCCTTCATCTGCGGTTGTTGCTTCATCATGGTCCTCAGTCTGCTCCTTGTCAATGCCATCAGTACCAACCCACCCACTGATTCCACTGGCTGCACTTACTCCACGTGTTAAAGCCATTTTCTTGCTTGTTTCAGGAATATCTACGCCACTGGAAGCATAGCGAGCTGGACGAGATACAGTCAGGAAATCCCAGATTCTAACAGTGGCTCCACATAAGCTACAATCTAATAAGGGTGATCTAGATTCACAGTTAGACTCGGGAGCAATTATCTCATTCCTTCCAGAATCCTTTCTGGTAGCAGGGGGTGGTTTCTTGCTAGGACCAGCGCCTTGCATATGGCCATGGTCTCTGGTAGGACCAACTGAGCATCCATTCCTAGCTGATTGTGCAGAATGTTCTTCGCAATCCTGAACATTTGGAAGCCACCTTGGTTCCCATCCACACAAGCTTATCAACTTATGAGCCTAAAAAATGAAAACAAAAAGAAATGAGGACTATAGACACAAATAACTCTGTGTTACAAATACTATTAGATACTCCTATGCATCTTACACGCGAGTATATACACAAGGCTTCTTCTCTAGTCTTTTCGATCCCAGATATATTCTCTGCCTTGAAGCCAGATTCCCCAGCTGTGAGAGCCTGTGAGTGAAGAAAACGGTCAATTTCTAGACCTCGAGAAACTCGCATCTGCTCAATTGCAGAAGCAGCCACAACTGGGAGCGAAAGAAACTGCAGGAGTCCATCGCAGCGATCCTTATAACCCCCAACCAGCGCCGATGCAGGAGTAGGAGGAAATTGCACCAAGCTTTCTGCACAGCTGTTTCCTCTCCAAGGACAAGTGACTTTGTGCCCTGGATCTAGCTGTTTTGCAAACTCCTCTGCAGCAGTGTCAGCTTCATTGAAGACAATGAAGGGATGAAACCATTAGCCACCAACAAGGAAGCAGCATCAAAATTAAACTCCCAAAAGATTCAAATAAACAACAACCTGTGAGTGTGGATATGGAGTATTAACAGGGAATGGTTTGTATCATGTGCATAAAAAATATAACCAGTTATTGAACACAACTATTTACAGCAAGGGAAAATCTGAAAACAGAAAACTCTACAATTATAAGATAAACATATAGTGAACTTTAGTATGTTGAATGACAATAAGGTATTAAAACCATAACTCTTGATAATGCAATATTCATAGGTTGGCCATCGCTATACTGGCTACCATTTCAATGCAGTTATTCTACCTCAACCCCCAGTAACTTAAGAGGAACTTCTTAACACTACTAAGGAAGAAACCATGACCAGTTAGGGAATATGATTATTATCAAATAAATCAACAAAATCAAGAAAGCGTCATTCATGACCTGTCAACATGAGGTCCATGCTTCCATGAATTATTTGATTTGTTTGCTTGTATATTGAGGTCAGAAGTCAACACTGACTTTAACACGTGTTATACCTAGGGTCACTGGATCAGATTTCTTAGACAAGAATTATGCTACTCTCAACCCCGCACACTCACAGAAAGAATTAACAGAACAAGTTATAGAATCAAACTGAAATAATAAACAAAACAAAAAGTAAAGCAAATCACATGAGACAAGAGGCGCAAGAATTATCCTGGTTCAGATTGCCCCTTAGGACAACCCTACATCCAGCCTAAGAAACCTCCAAGTGCAGCCTTCTTTGATTCAAATAAAGAACGATCAATACAGTCGGTTACACCCCGATTACAAGCCTTCTCTCAAGATTACAAAAGCTATTCTAAAATCACAGTCTTTCCTCTCTCAAAACTTTCTCGAGAAACAATAGCTTCATGCGTTTATGATATCTAGCCCCCCTTCCCTATTTATAGAATATTAGGGGGATCATTCCTAGGCTATTACAAAACTAGTATGGATATTACCGGTTTACCCCCCAACTTAGTAGCTAATTACAAGTGAGGCCACCGCCTATCTCTACCCTCTAAAACCGCATAATAACCTGTTCAAAAAACACTGCTACCACTGCCATCAATACTCTAGACAAACTCTAACAATTCTCCACCATTGTCTTGAGTATGATTCATTCCATTCTTCATCCATCAAAGCCTTGACCTGCTCTTCCTTTTGGTTCCAGCATGATATACCTGATCATCAACACAAACAAACATTAAGGATTTTCAAATGATGCTATAAATTTTGACAATGGAACAACCTTGGATAAAATTTCAGCTGCATTGTCTATACCTGCAACCTTTTATTTTGGATTAATTCCTCCTCCTCAAGGATTTCCCTAATGAAATTATTCCTAACATCAATATGATTGATTCTTTCCATGGTGGGACTGATTCTTAATCAAGAGATTGTACACATCTCAACTCAACCTTGACATTCTTTCTAAGAGTTTTTCTGCATAATCAACAACCAATAGACCCTAAATGCAAGGTTTTTCTTCTGGACTTGCTCCACCATAAACCAAATCCATATCTAATGTTAATTTTACATGCCCAAGAGTCCAATTTCACAGCATCCCAGTGAACCTTACCCAGTTTGACCATACATTTGCTAGCCACTTGTTGAAATATATTCACTGGCAATTAACAGTCGCAGCAACAAGTTCACTCCCTTCCATTCCAAAGTACAACACACCCTCGTTCTCAAGATTACAAAGCCACCTTTTATCTAGCCTTTCTCTCAGAACACTCACAGCACTCGTTACAATAGAATTGAGAACTCATAACATGTCAATTCCAGCCTTTTGGCTTTACCACTGCATTTGAGTAAGAACCTTACTCATTTCTCTTATATTTGCTTCCTTATTAGAGGACTGCTCATCTCCCTTAACTTCTTTACCAACATACAAAGGTATGTCTTTTGGATAACCTAGGCTGCCTTATGCTGTCAATTTCACTTTACATCTATGCCTAATATTTCCCCAGCTTCTCCTAGATCCTACACTTCAACTGCTGACCTAAATCTCAGCTTTTAACTTGGGGATCTCTATGGCTGATTTCCAGAGATGATACATTTACATCTCATTAGGCATATCTTTGAAATAATTCACAGCTACCAAATGCACTCATTTTAAACCCTTGGACTATCATAAGAGAATCACATTTCTTATACCAATGCCTTAGGGATTGACTTAATTCATAGGGAGACCTTCTAAGCAACCATACTTGCTTACCTTTCTCTCTAACTCTAACCTCAAATCATTGGAGGAGGTAACGGATCGATTGTGTGGGGATATGCGCAACCAAATCAGAGAGGAGATGAGAGAGCAGAGCAATATGCTACGTGATCAGATGCAGCAATTCATACTCATGTTCTCGAGTTAGGCTCAGGTGAGACCATCTCCAGATTTTCCTCCGAGAGAAAGGTCGGATCCAATCTTACCGGGAGCTGGTACAAGCCGAAGAATGGTTGGCTCGTCAGAAGCGAAGGGTGATCCGACAGCTTTGGAAGACATTGGAATGGGAAGGAGACTGGAAACTCAGGTGAATTCTCATTTTCCTTTTACCAAAATTAGAATTACCTGTGTTTGACGAGGCGAAACCTCGCTGGTGGATACGCCAATGTGAGAAACTATTTGGGATACACCAGGTGGCTGAGGACCAGAAGATCAATCTGGCAATAGCATATCTGAATGACGTAGGGGATGTGTGGTACCAAGGCTGGTCACGAGTGTGAGAGGATTGTAATTGGGAAGAATTTGTCAAGGGAATATGTGAACAGTTCAGAGAAAAGAGAACCATGGACATCGTGGAGGAATTTAACAAGATCAAGCAGAATGGTTCGGTGCAAGAGTATCAGCTCAGATTCGAGGAGCTGAAGTCTCAGATGTTGAGCCGCAATCCCTATTTGACCGAAGATTACTTCGTGTCAAGTTTTCTGAGCGGTTTGAACGAAGAGTTAAGGTCCCCAATGAAGATGACCAAGCCCCGAACGGTACAAGAAGCAGTAAAGAGTGCTCTACTTCAGGAGATGAATGTAGAAGCTATAATGAAGGTGCAGCAGACCCAGGCGAGGGGACATGGATCCGTCCCATCCCCAACGATGGGAAGAGGTCCGTTAAGAGAGATGTACAGAACAGGACCGGTACCGAAGCCATCTGTTTTGCTACCTCCAACTGATATGTCGCAGCAAGGGGGAAGGATGGTGGAGCCTAAGAGGCCTCCCGAATTGTGTTACAAATGCGGTGATAAGTACTTCCCCGGACATCGTTATGGCAAACAATTATTATTATTGGAAGGAGGCGAAGTGGAGAATGATACAGGGGAGGAAAATTTGGTGGCCGAAGATGATGGAGAGGAGGAAGACAATGGCACTATCTCTCTCCATGCTATTAAAGGGGTGGCTAGCAGTAAAATAATCAAGGTAGAAGGAAGGTTCCGAAGGGGTCAATCATGGTGTTGATCGACAGTGGAAGCACACATAGCTTCATTGACGAGGGAACTGCAAGGAAGATGAAGTGTGAGCTATCCAACACTCAACCATTAGCGGTAACTGTAGCTAACGGTAGTCGAGTGTTGAGAAAGTCGGCATGTTTGGGGTTTTGTTGGACAATGCAAGAGGAGTCCTTCGAAGCTGATCTCAGATTACTTAAATTGGGAGGTTGCCAAATAGTGTTGGGAGTTGATTGGATGAGAGAGATTAGTCCTATTAGCTTCGACTTTAACAAGATGGAAGTTACTTTGGCTAGGGGAGATAGGAGAATTACGTTGCAAGGAAATGTGGAGACAGGGGTGTGCAAGTTGATCAGGGGAAAAAGGCTACATAAGTTACTGAAGTGTAAGATGTCCCAGGTGGCTTAGCTTTTTACCATTGAGGCTTATGTGGATTAGGAGGAACAAGGAGGTCAAGGGTTGATGGGCAACAGCATCCCAACGACCAACCGGTAGCAGGAACAGGAATTGTCTTCTCTTGATGCACTACTTATTGAGTTTGGGGACTTATTTGCATAACCTAACAGCCTTCCTCCTAAGAGACCCTTTGATCACACAATTCCCCTTTAGCCCAATGCAGAACCCATCAATATTCGATCATATAGATACCCTCCTAAACTTAAAACCGAGATTGAAACCCTGGTCGAAGAAATGCTCGACCAATCCTTGATCCAACCTAGCAGAAGCCCTTTTGCATCTCCCGTCCTTTTAGTTAAGAAAATGGATGGATCATGGTGCTGTCAGTTCCTAAGATCTGACAATGGAAATTCCAATATAAATAGAGAGAAAAGTGGGAAGAATGAGACTAAAGGGGAAAGAAGCCAGAATTAGAGGAAGTTAAAAGAGGTTCGGGGAGAGAGAGAATTCAAAGAGAGGGAAAGGATTTCATTCATAGCATCACAATTATCCCCATCCTCTTACAATCAGCCTTTTATAGGCAGTTCCATGGCTGTAACAGCGTGTCAGCCATATGCACGTCTAACCAATTCATAACAGAATGCACTATTACAATATTACCCTCTAGTGCTAATTACAATTATGCCCTCCTAGTATCCTAGGGTCGTGACAATTTCCCCCCGCTTTAAAAATTTCTTGTCCCCAAGAAATTACAGTAGCTGAGCCACTCGTGGGAACTGTTTAAGGAGATCAGGGAGATACTCCCAAGTGGTGTGGTCGGGATGCAAGTGAGACCACTGCACAAGAACTTGAATCAAAGGTATCGATTCCTGGTGGATGACTCGTTTTTCCAGCACTGCCAGCGGTTCAACCTTTTCTACCAAGTCTTCAGCTGGTGGGGGTAGATGAGGGCTTGTGGTCTCCGTTGCACTAACAAATTTCTTTAGGAGGGAGACATGAAAAACCGGATGGACCAGCACAGCAAGAGGTAGCTTTAGGCAATAGGCTACTGTCCCTATTTTAGCCTCCACTTCGAAAGGCCCATAATACTTGTGACTCAACTTGGATATAGGGGAAGGTGAGAAGGCATGTTGCTGAAATCGTTTCACCTTTAAATACACCATATCTCCTGCCTCAAACTCTCTTTCGCTTCTTCTACGGTCTGCAATTTGTTTTTTCCGGTTTTGAGCCACTGCCAGCTCCTTAATCAATTGCAAGACCTCTTGCTGTTGCTGTAAATAATAATCCACTGCTTTTTCAGTGCGAAGAGAGGGTATTACCACAAGTAGTAGTGGGGGTTTGTATCCAAATAGGGCTTCAAAGAGAGCTCTCTTGAGTGAACTGTGAAAGCTTGAGTTATACCACCATTGGGCAAGAGATAACCACTTGTTCCAGCTCTTAGGCTTGGAGAAACAAATACACCGGAGGTAATTTTCCAAACACTGATTTACTCTTTCGGTCTGCCCATCAGTTTCGGGATGATAGGCAGTCGACATTTGCAGCTTCACCCCCAAATTTCGGAATAATTCCTGCCAAAAAGGTGCTAGTAAAGATCTTGTCCCTATCTGAAATGATAGATAATGGCAGCCCATGAATTTTTATAACCAAATCCAGCAATAAACGCGCCACTTCTTGAGCTGTAAAGGGGTGAGCCAAGCTCAAAAAATGTGCGTACTTAGTCAATCTGTCCACTACTACCAATATGACATTTTTCCCTTCAGATTTGGGTAACCCTTCTATGAAATCCATCAAAATTTGCTCCCAAGCTTGTTCGGGAATAGACAACGGCTGCAGCAGCCTAGGGTAGGCAACCTGTTCGTGCTTGCAGCGTTGGCATATCTCACAAGCCAAGACAAATGCGGCTACATCCTTCTTGAGTCCCTTCCAATAAAACAACTGCTTAACCTTGTGATAGGTAACCCTTAGCCTCGAGTGTCCCCCTAAGGAAGAACTATGCAAGGACTGCAAGATCCGTTCCTTCAACTGGTCATCCCCTAAGGAAGAACTATGCAAGGACTGCAAGATCCGTTCCTTCAACTGGTCATCATCCCCTACCAGCAACCTGCCTTTAAACCTTAATAATCCTGCTGATAGATTATACCCCGATTTACTATCAGGTTGGATGGCTAACTAGGCTGCAAGAGCCTTGGCCCATTCTAATTTTTCATAGCTATCTGAAATCTCCTTCACCCAATCAGGAACTACAGCAGAAATCGCATAGCAGTTGCCTTCCTCTTCTCTTCGCGATAAAGCATCTACCACTATATTCTCCTTACCTTTTTTGTATTGAATCACATAATCTAGTCCTAGCAACTTGGTGACCCCTTTCTTCTGCAATTGGGTATGTAAGCGTTGCTGTAGCAAGAACTTAAGGCTCTCGTGATCCGTTCTTATCACAAATGGGTGTCCTTCCAAGTAATACCTCCACTTCTCTACTGCCATTAGCACTGCAAGCAGCTCCTTATCGTATATACTTAGTCCCAAATGCTTAGGAGCTAAGGCCTAACTAAGGTAAACCAATGGCCTTCCTTCTTGCACCAGCACCACCCCTATCCCCATGTCACATGCATCAGTTTCTAGGATAAATGGCTTTGAAAAATCAGGTAAAGCCAATATAAGTGCATCCGTCATGGCTCTCTTCAATGCTTGGAAAGCCTCCTCTACCTTCGGATTCCATTGAAAAATGTCTTTTTTAAGCAACTTCGTTAGAGGCTTGCTCATGATTCCGTAATATTTAACAAATCTCCTGTAATAACCCGTAAGGCCCAAAAAACCCCTTAACTCCTTCACTATTGTTGGCCTTGGCCATTCCACCATTGTAGATATCTTTTTAGGATCTGTTTGGACTCCTTCCACTGTGATTATGTGGCCAAGATATTCTACCTGCCTTGTAGCAAAGGTGTACACTTTGACAGCTTTACATACAATTGATTGAATCTAAGAATTTTAAATGTTGTCCTCAAATGGTCTAAGTGTTGTTCAATTGTAGGGCTGTAGATTAGGATATCATAAAAAAAAACAACGATGAATTTCCTCAAATAGGGTTCAAATATATGATTCATTAAGGATTGAAAAGTGGCAGGTGCATTGGTCAATCCGAAGGGCATAACGATGAACTCATAAAGCCCTTGATGAGTCCTAAAGGCGATTTTGGAGATATCAGCGGGATTCATCCTAATTTGATGATATCCTGCCCTCAAATCAAGCTATGAAAAAAGAGTGGCTAAGGTTAGTTCATCAAGTAAGTCTTCAATGATAGGAATAGAGAATTTATTCTTTATGGTCAGGGCATTAAGCTGGCGGTAATCTACACAAAAACGTCATGTTCCATCTTTTTTCTTAACATGTAAGACTGGGGAAGCAAAAGGGCTTTGGCTGGGTTGGATAATTGATTTGGCTAGCATTTCTTTGACTAATTTCTCTATTTCTGCTTTTTGGTTGGGTGAATACCTGTAAGACCTAATGTTCACAGGTTCGAAGTTGGGCTTTAAGTGGATAGAATGGTCAAGAGATCAATTAGGTGGTATAGTAGAGGGTTCAGCAAATATATCCTTAAATTCAATCAAAAGTGATTGTAAAGAGTCATTGAATGGTACCTCTAAAACAGTGAATGCTGCAGATCCACTTGCAAGTTCAAGGTGTTCATCAGCCATTTCCCCTTGATTGCCCTTCTCCAGCTCAACTGCATATACCGAGTATAATTGAGCCTCCATACTTTCCTCTTGCTGGAGCATCTTCCTCGTCCTCTTTCCTGTAATTTGTTTGCATTCTCCGAACTCTAAACTACCTGTTAGCATCACTTTCTTTCCCCCCATTTCAAATGTCACCTCTAGGTTATTGAAATCAAACATGAGAGGGCTCACCGTTTTCATCCAATCCACTCCAAGAACTATATCACACCCTCCCAATTTCAACAGCCTAAGGTCAGCCGTAAACTCTTGCCCTTGCATCACCCATTTAAAGCCTTGGCACCTTGACCTGCTAAACATTTTGTTGCCATTGGCCACTGTAACTAATAAGGGAAATGTGGCTGATGTGGGACATTGTAGTTCTATGGCAGTGGCTTCATCCAAGAAGCTGTGAGTACTGTCACTATCTATCAAAATCATCAATCTCCTCTTCCCATGACTCCCTTTTACCTTGATTATCTTACCCGTCGGGCAGCCTTGCAAAGCATGCAGGGAAATTTCTCCACCTTCCTCCCTTGATATTTCTTCTTTTTCCTTCTCGTCTTCTCCTACTGCCACTTCTTCCACTTCTTCTAAGGCTAGACGAGAGAGAACCAAATACGATCTCAACTCTTCAAACCTAGTCAGATATTCATCCACATCACCCTCCTGTTTTAATTTATTAAATTCTTCTACCACATCTACCATCGATTTTTCCCCAAATCGAGTACAAAATTCTTCTGCAAATTCATGCCAATTCAGTTCGATTCTTCCGCTACTCCACCCCTGGTACCAGGCATCCGCCACATCATTAAAATATGCAGCTACCAGGTTTACTTTTTGTCCTTCAACCACCTGATAATAATGGAAGAACCGCTCGCAACGCCGTATCCACCACCGTGGCTTGTCTCCTTCAAATGCTGGGAATTTCCAGCCTGGGCATCGGGGTGTTGTTTTGATTGGCCTGAACTCCCCTCGTTGTTGTTCCTAGACTGAATTCCGACCGCTCCTCTGCTTCCCGAGGATCGAAAGCACGATGTCAGGAGGCAAACTTGCATTAGGCATCCTCGAGAACATGCTCAGGACAGAACTCAGTTGCTAGCCGAACCTAGTAAATTCCTCTCTAAAGCCAAAGACATCTTCCCGCACACCGATTATCTCGGCCCTAACATTTCGCTCCATCATCAACATCATATCCCGGGTGGCAGCATTCTCGGCTCTGCCACAACTCACCTCCTCCTGAGTCTGGCAAAGCCCGAGCTCCATCTTCTCAAATCTGCCTTCTAATTGATCCTAAGTTTGACGAAGCCCACTCTCCATCGTGTCCAATCGGGCCTCCAGCTGTTTCATTCTCGTCCCTTCCACCATGCCTCGCCAGAATCCTTCCTCTGTTTCTGACGATAATCACAGGACCGCAATGGGTACACCCGTGACACCCTTCCTTGTCCAAAACACGACCACTCAAACTCCAAATAGCTAACGACACTTGCACAATCGTCGATTGCCCAAGATCTAACAGCGACGGCCTTGATGAAACACTCACTTCCGAACCGATTCCTACTCACTGAAATCTCAACTCAGTTGCCAAGGGCAGCTGGCTCTGATACCAAATTGTCAGTTCCTAAGATCTGATGGTGGAAATTCTGATATAAACAGAGAGAAAAGTGGGAAGAATTAGACTGAAGGGGAAAGAAGCCAGAATTAGAGGAAGATAGAAGACATTCGAGGAGAGAGAGAATTCAGAGAGAGGGAAAGGATTTCATTCATAGCATCACAATTATCCCCATCCTCTTACAATCAACCTTTTATAGGCAGTTCCATGGCTGTAAGAGCGTGTCAGCCATATGCACGTCTAACCAATTCATAACAGAATGGCAGAATGCACTATTACAATATTACCCTCTAGTACTAACTACAATTATGCCCTCCTAGTATCCTAGGGTCGTGACAAGCGCTTTTGCATTGATTACCGCCAGCTCAACAGCATCACCATTAAAAATAAATTTCCTATCCCTATCATTGAAGATCTACTCGATGAACTAGCTAATGCCTCGGTATTTTCTTAACTTAATCTTAGGTCCGGATATCACCAAATTCGGAATCACCCCCTCGAACATTCCTAAGACCGCTTTTAGAACTCACCATGGGCATTATGAATTTACCGTAATGCCTTTCGGTCTAACCAATGCCCCCGCAACCTTCCAAGCCCTTATGAATCATATCTTTGAACCCTACCTCCGCAAATTTATTTTGGTATTCTTCGATGATATCCTAATCTATAGCTCCTCCTTCACCCAACACTTAGAGCACCTTAGAGCTGCATTTCAAGTCCTTAGACTCAATCGGTTGTGCATTACAAAGTCTAAATGTTCATTTGCTTAAACGCATGTGGAGTACTTGGGCTATGTGATCTCTAGTGTTGGAGTTAGCACTGATCCTAAGAAGATATCGGCAATGTTGTCATGGCCAAAACCTGGGAATATCCGATCTCTAAGGGGATTTCTGGGATTGACGGGTTATTACAGGCGTTTTGTAAGAAACTATGGGATAATAAGCAAGCCACTAACTAACCTACAGAAGAATGATGGTTTTAAGTGGAGCGAAAAAGCAAAAGTTGCATTTGAAAATCTTAAAAAAGCCATGAGTGAGGTGCCGATACTCAGCATTCCTGACTTCAACAAATCGTTTACATTGAAGACAGATGCGAGTGGTACAGGGGTGGGGGCTATTCTATCTCAAGATGGGCGACCTTTGACTTTTATGAGCCAAGCCTTGGCACCAAGGCATCAAAGGCTAAGTATGTATGATAAGGAGCTATTGGCAATCCTTATGACAGTCGAAAAATGGAGGCATTACTTGGAGGTAGGGCAGTTTATCATAAGAACTAATCACGAAATCCTCAAATTCCTATCTCAACAAAAGTTGAATACCAATTTACAGAGAAAAGGAATGACTAAGCTGATGGGATTGGAATTTCTGATTCAATACAGAAAAGGGAAGGAGAGTGTGGCAGCCAACGCGTTATCACGGTGCCATGAAGAAGGGCAATGTGCAGTTACATCGGCAGTGATCCCGAATTGGTACCAAGAAGTATCAAGTAGTTACGACAAGAACTCGTAGACAAAGGAATTGTTGGAACAATTAAGTCTAGACCCCAACAGCAAGCAAGGTTACACCTTCAATCACGGTCTCATTCGATATCGGGGACGACTGGTGATAGGAGATTGTGAGGCACTGAGGGAAAGGATACTACAAACGATGCACGACTCACCCTTAGGAGGACACTCTGAGATTCAAAATACATATAGAAAGGTGAAACAGGTCTTTTTCTGGCCAGGATTAAAAAAATCAGTGATGGAATATGTACTTAAGTGCGGCGTTTGCAAAAGGTGCAAGCATGAATCGGTGGCTAAGCCAGGTCTATTGCAACCACTAGCAGTACCTGGTCGGGCTTGGGCTCACATTACCATAGATTTTGTCGAAGGGTTGCCACACTCAGAAGGAAAGAACTGCGTGCTGGTCGTGGTAGACAGGTTGACTAAGCACAGCCATTTCCTTAGTCTCGCCCATCCCTTCACAGCACCAGAAGTAGCCAGAGCTTTCTTGGATCAGGTAGTGAAGCTGCACGGGGTTCCTCAGTCTATCATTTCAGATAGGGATAAAGTGTTTACCAGCTTATTTTGGCGGGAATTGTTCAACGCATTGGGTTCTAAGCTTCTTATGTCAACTGCATACCATTCTGAGACCGATGGCCAATCAGAGCGAGTCAACCAATGCTTGAAAGCCTATCTCAGATGTTTTTGTCTTGCGCAACCTACGGGATGGAACAGATGGCTATCATTGGCACAATGGTGGTATAACTCCAGCCATCATCGTTCCATAGGGATGACGCCATTTGAGGCCTTATACGAGTACAAGCCCAGCTTAGTATGGATGGGTAGTGAGCAACCTTCAGTGGAAAATGTGGACTCCTAACTACAACACCGACAAGAAGTGTTACAAAATCTTAAAACGGAATTGGCCAAAGCACAGAACCAAACGAAGCAAATGGCCGATAAGAAGATAAGTGAACAAGAATTCGAGGTAGGAGACGAAGTGTACCTCAAGCTCAACCAACCCCAACTTAAATCCATCTTACAGCACAAGGTGACCCAGCTCAGTCCCAAATTTTACGGACCTTACCCCATCACCGAACGGGTGGGCCCAGTTGCTTACAGATTGCAGCTACCCGAAGGAACACAAATACACCCAGTGTTTCATGTGTCCCTTCTCCAGAAAGCTACCGGATTTCAGGTCGCCAGCCATCCCCTACTAGTCACCCTTTGCTCACCAGAACCAGTGGTCCAACCAATCGCTGTTATAGACAAGCGAGTCATCTTCTAGCAAGGGGGCCCTATCACTCTGGTGCTGGTCCAATGGTCTACACTACATCCCGACAGCAGTACATGGGAATACCTCCCAGAATTCCTCAATCAGTTTCCCAATGCAGCGAGCTTACTTACCATTCTTGGGGACAAGAATTAATTCAAGAGGAGGGGAGTTGTCATGTACCTAAGGGGTCCTTACTGTAATAAAAGCATAGTTGGAGTGGCGGGTGTCATTGTTAGAATGTATAGCAAATCGAATGCGATATAAGTGCCAAGCTATTGGCGCCAAACCGCTGGGAACCGAGTATATAAGACTCGGCCCAATACAATTGTAAGCATCAAATACTTTTGAATCAATTCCTATTCAAATTCTCCCTCTAATTCTACAATTCTCTCCCTCTCAATTCTTCTTCATTTCCTTCCCTTATTCTTGTAATTCCCGCCTAAGCATTCTTACTAGAAGAACTCTCTGTCGGATCCAAGAGGATACGACACCACTAGCCTAGTCTTTTACCTAGGTTTTTCTTATTTCCAACACCTACCTTAATCTCAAATAGTCACTTCACAACTCATCACCCCTTTATACTAAGGGTTCATCCACTAAAGTCCAAAGTGACTCCACTTCTCATTTCATGGCAACCAGCCATTTATTGGAGTCTTTTGAGTGCATTTCCTCTTCATAAGAAAGAGGTTCCTCACCAGCCTCTTCTATAGCACTTAACAGTGCATAGGAATCTTAAACCAAAACTCCATACCTCTCCGGTGGCATTATATTCCTTCTTTTACCTATCCTAGGAAACATTATACCTTCCATTCCCTTGCTCACTACCTATACTAGATGATCCTTCTTCCCTTTCCCTTTTCTAACCTGGATTTTGATCAATGGAGCTGTCTACATCATTTTCCAGATTATCTACTTCTAAGTCCTGGTTCATGGGGCTATTTTAAGACATTTTCAAGAAATTCTACTTGCTGTTTATAAAACACAGCCTTCTAGATTACCTTCCTTGACATTAGAATCGTCTAATTTTATGTCTTTCATGGTGGAATTTTCATCGTAGGTAAGTTCCCTATCTATAATAGACCTAGGCATACCTAATTCCAAACTCCACAACTCATAACTCTTCACACCAGAGACAACCTTCCAGCAAGCTCATGATTGCTTGGGATTTCTTAGGGAAACTTCATCTCTAATAGGCACTAACAACCTAGCTCCACCAGAGACAAGGTTTGGATAGGGCCCCATAGATCCTAATGAATGACCTCTAATGGGGCTATAGACGAATTCAAGGCCTTTTTGGAGAATTTAACTTTGGTAGCTTTACCAAATCCGCATGATTCACTCTTTCCCACATCTGCAACTTTTCCCTCTCCTAATATCCCTTTCTTAGATACCTTCTTTTGTCCTTGCTCACTTTTGTGAGTCATCCTCAAATGCCATGGCCTATACTTATCATAGGCTTTCTCTTTAGTGGCTGCAGCTTCTCCACACAAAGTGCAAGCTTGCATCACATAAATACCATTGTTGAGGACTGCTTTCATCACTATTAGTGATCCTTTAGCAACTTTTAGGACTCTATTATCTCCTTTATAGGAGAAACCAATTCTATCTAAGTCACCTAGGGAAATTAGATTTCTTTTCAATCTTGGGACATATCTTACAGATTTTAAGATTTTAACTGATCCATCATGCAACTTTAATCTTACATCTCCAATACCCTTGATCCTATACTCTTGGTTGTTGCCTAATAACACCTTACCACCTACCAAATCTCTATAGTTCACAAACCATTTCCTATGTGGGGAGATATGGAAAGAACACCCTGAATCTAGTATCCATGCTTCTACATCAGCATTTTCAGATACTACTAGGGCATCAGCACTATCATAGTTGTATTCACATAGAGATGAGGTGATTTCAGGATTGTTTTTCTCTAGGAATTCTTTCTTTCTCTTAGGGATGTTCTTCTTGATATGCCCTTCCTCATGGCAGTAATAGTATTTTATTATTCTTCTACCATTCTTAGATTTTGATCTAGACCTTCCTCTTTGCCTAGGATCATTCCTATTCGGGTCAAGATCCAACAAAGAGAGCATCACTAACCGAGTTCTTATCTTCTACCTTTTGTTGCAATTCTTTCGAATTTAAAGCCCCTACTACATCATCCAAAGACAATTTATCCCTACCATGTTTCAAGATATCTACAAAGGTCTCATATGATTTAGGTAATGAGGGCAATAAGACTAATGCCTTATCCTCATCATCATATTTAATATCATTATTCTCAAGATCTAAACACAGCTTATTGAAGTTGTCAATGTGATCTTGCAGCTTTTGGCCCTCACCCATCTTGAAAGAAAAAAACTTGGTTTTTAAGTATAACCTGGTAGAAAGAGTCTTGGTCATATAAAGGGTTTCTAACTTTTTCCAAAGAGCTTCCGCGGTGGTCATTTTAGACACCTCCCGTAATACTTTGTCCCCTAGGCTTAATTTCAGTGTATTGAATGCTTTCTTGTCGATTTCTTTTCTCTATTTAGATATTTCTCTTTTTTGTTCATCCATAAGAGTTTTGGTGGTTTTTCCTCACTGTCTAAGGCCTCTTCCAGTCCTAAATTTCCTAGTAAAGCCCTCATCTTCATCTTCCAAAGGCCAAAATCATTCTGGCCATCAAACTTCTCTATGTCATATCTAGTTGTAGCCATTGTTTGACACTATTCTGTGACCAAGAATCAAAACAGATGAAATCTTGACAAATCTTGATACTAGGGACTGGCTCTAATACCAATTTATTATACCTAGGGTCACTAGATCAGATTTCTTAGACAAGAATTATGCTACTCTCAACCGCACACACTCACAGACAGAATTAACAGAACAAGTTACAGAATCAAACTAAAATAATAAACAGAACAGAAAGTAAAGCAAATCACATGAGACAAGTGGCGCAAGAATTATCCTGGTTCAGATTGCCCCTTAGGACAACCCTACATCCAGCCTAAGAACCTCCAAGAGTAGCCTTCTTTGATTCAAAGAAAGAACGATCAGTAAAGCCGGTTACACCCCGATTACAAGCCTTCTCTCAAGATTACAAAAGCTATTCTAAAAAAACAGCCTTTCCTCTCTCAAAGCTTTCTCGAGAAACAACAGCATCATGCATTTATGATGTCTAGCCCCCTTCCCTATTTATAGAATATTAGGGGGATCATTCCTAGGCTATTACAAAACTGGTATGGCTATTACCGATTTACCCCCAACTTAATAGCTAATTACAAGTGAGGCCACTGCCTATCTCTACCCTCTAAAACCGCATAATAACCTATTCAAAAAACACTGCTACCACTGCCATCAATACTCTAGACAAACTCACAACAAGCCCACCACTTTTTTTTTTTTTTGGTGGGGGGGGGTGTCAGGGTCAAATGAAGTCTAGTACCATCACTCCCCAGAGTCTTCATTGAGGGGAAAAAGACATAAAATAAGATCGGCAAATTGTTTACTTAAACACAAAAAGCATTTTAGGAGGTGGCAGCATTCTATTTCAGGTAATAGTTCGCTGTACATAGTTTAGAATGAAGTTAAAGGCATTCTCGAGCAGGAAGATGGAAAAAAAGAATCTTTTGACCACATTGCCAATATGACTAATAGCATGTAAGAAAGTTTCAGAGTCTGACACTCCAGCTGGATAGGTGAATGCAGCTAGAGAATTCATTTCACCATTGACGAGAATTTTTTACCACAAAACAGCCAAGAAGCTACAGGATTGAAAACAAAATATGTATAGTAAAAATTAACAGGAAAATTTCACCTTCTGTAGATGTCCAGGAAGCGGATGAATAGAATTGCAGGTTACCACCACATGACTCGCACTCAATTGTATCAACATCAACATTCACCCAGCCTCTTCTGGCACAAGCCAATGAACTTGCAGCCTGATTATATATTATAAAGTTTTAAGTGCAGAACCAAGCAAGTTCAGACAAACAAGAAGCACTAGCATCAATCACATGGTAGGAGATATTTAGAACAATGATAAATTCAAAGAAACAAAAGGCATAGATCAGATAAATGAAACCACACATCTGCTTATGCTTGTTAATTGGCATGGTCGTCAAGCATCATCAAGCAACTATAGAAACAGTATCATAGAGCAACTGTAAAATTACGAGTAGAACAGATTTTCTTGCTTTCTAAATCAGAAAAGATAAGACAAGTTCAACATTAAAAGCAGTGTTGCTTTAAGGGTAGAAAAGCTACAGTTTCTCAATCTCAGGTTTTTAGTCAACTGTTTTAGTCAGTGCTGGACCATAGGTACATCAATAAAGTTGGTTTAAATAGTTTGAACCTGTAACTTAAGAATGCAAATAACCAAATGAGAAGGCATGAAGAACACATTAACTATGGGATATAAAAGTTGAATTCCTCAACAAAAAGGTAAGCATATGCTTTTTTTGGGATAGGCTCAGGGGTAAGGTATGAGGGGAAGTTACATAAAAGTAGGAATGGAAGGAGATGGGACGTAAAGTAAAGGTTACCATTCTCCCCTTGTTTGTGAGGAGAGAAGTATAAAGGGATGGTAATGTAACCTCCCTTTATTTGGATAGAAAATAAACAGAAGGAATGGAAAAAAAACAAAAATAAAATGGCAATCTACCTTTAGCAAGCAAAACAAATCCATCAAATAAATTTATAAAGCACAACAAAAAGTTATGAATTTAATTATAATACATTGTGGCTTATTGTCAAGTTGTAATAAATTTTAATAAGCAAGTAAATATACTATGCAAAAAATAAAATACCTAATAAAAGTTATGATCTTCACATTTCATGCATTCTATGAGAAACCACAAATAGATAGCATATGCATAACATTACCTGTTTAGAAAGGTTAGAATTTTATTTGAGTTATGGTTTACTTTTTATGTTACCTCTACGTCACTACACCACATATTGGTGTGTAAGAAAAAATGGGGTACGGAGGGGGGAGGGTAATAGGTACCCTCCCTTCCCCTTCCCTTCCATTGTTAATTGAGCTCCCAAACAAGGGTAAAACTCTACCCACCCTTGCTGCCATCCAATCATAGGCTAATTTTCCACCTTAAGACTGGATATCATATATCTAAGCAAAACACAAAATGCCAAAGGCTATCATATAGTCCACGACTCCATGCTTCATCCACATGATATCTGAGTTCCATCTTATATTTAAATGTTTCTAGAAGGCTTGTAATTGGTGTTAGATTCTTTCTCAATAATGAAAAATCATTTGTTCTTCCCACCAAAAAGCCAAATTAAGATGCAATGTTCCTGCCACCTCTTTTTTCAGAGTGTCATCCATTCATATGGTAAACAAAACAGACATCTACTAAATGGTATACAAACATTTTCACCTATTGGAACAAAAAATATAAGAATAAAGGATGCAAATTTAACATCTAGTAATAAGGTTCACAGTACAATTAACTATAAGAATACTGCATCAAGAAACATGTCAGGACTACATTTTGTCACAAAGTAATTGACCCAACCACATGCCACTACATCTACGACGCAAAACACCAACATATAAATGAACATTTATTCAGCAAAACATCAAACCTGTCATAGCTTATTTAAGGTGTTTCAAACCAAGAGACCTTGGAAACCCAAATGTAAGTTCCATGGCACACTATAATTGGACAGCTCCTGAGCTGGAATTGTCACTAGACAAAGTAGAAAGCAGTACCAGATGATAATATCAAATCCACATTTCTCAAAGTATAACTTAATTGGGATCGAATAAACACGACACAACAGGCCATATTTATGACTCTCCAAATCAAGTTTGCCTATCATTAAATGCTGAAATTTGGAAGGTTTGTGCAAGAATATCTACCATGACTTTAGGCTTCCAGAAAGAAGCCCAAAGTGAGTATAACTATTCAGATATAGGTAACCCTCAGTTTACTTATTTAAGTCATTTATGCAATTTCAAAAATTGACTATATGCCTGAATCTGGTTATTCATGCAAGATGTCATTGTGAAAATATCAACAATCTAACTACATGTCTCAAGCATGTCTAATAGTGAAAGCTAACTTCAGTTCAAACCTTCGGCTTTCCAAACCAATTAGCAGGTTTAAAGGTAGAAAGGCGCCTTAGTAAATCCACCCTTTCCCACGGTCTGCAAGAAGGCTGTGATGATCCAAGGGCAGAACCACCAGCACTTGTGCTCAACGAAGGCCGCAGGGTCTGTGAACCAATTCGAGATAGAGAACCTGCTTTGGAACTCTGACCAGGACCCAACCAATCTATACTTCCAGCATTCACCGGCAGGGCAGGAGATGATGCCCCAGCAGAACTGACAGCAAGCAAGGTAATTAGCTATGTTACTCCATGAGCATATATTTTCTAAACAAACTGAAAGTGAAAGTGTCCTATAAGGCCGTAATCGATACCATTTTACACAGGATACACAAGTTGAAATTGTAAACAACCCCTGTGCAAGCGATTTTTTGTATTTGAAACTTTTTTCAATTTCCCCCTCATAAGTGGGCTCTTGCATGAGTGGGGTTAAGGTTTATGATCATGGGGGTGGTGGTTATAATGAAGATAAACTGGATTGTTGCATAACTATTTTCAGGATCGTAGTCTAATGACTCCAATCCAGCCATTTACTAAAGAAGATACAGAGGGATGTGTTTATTTCATACCATGCATACAAAATATTAGTAGATTACCACACCAAAAAATGGTCTTAGGTAGAGTCTGAGGGCATGAAACAACCACTTCCCACCTTTCCTAATCCATTTGCATTGAGTGTGCAAAAACAAAGTGGACAGGAGCTTTTTAATGTGCGAACTAAGAAATAGTGGAAAAGTTTACACATTATATATACAGAATTTTTCCCAAAACAGGGCCTGCATATAGAGTTTTGATACCTCCTTACTAGCATACTGTGGTAACTGCGCAAGAAGAGGGCACTGATATTATTGGCACCACTGATCCTTCAGGAAGATACAGATATTCCAGCCAGCTATAATTTTCAATGATATGTAAGAAAGCAAGAAAAGAAAAATGAACCATATGGCTCATTCCAAGAAGAACCATTATGTCAACAGGCAAGTGGTTGTGGCCGCCCTTTCATATAATGAAGAGCTTATTGAGATTGGATGTGGCAACTAAAGAATGGAGCATCTCAAGCCAGTTCGGAATCAATCAAGTTCCTAGTCAGAAGGTTGTGGCCTTTTTAAAGGTATTCCCAAGTTCTAAAGGCATTTATAGGACTTATTTGAACAATACAAGTAAAAATCATTTCACTAAACAAGTTTTGAATGACAGCCATTTCTTTCACTCTTCTCATCCATCACATTGAAAAGAAAATTTATCCATAAAAACTCCTTGTCCTCGTCATCATATGATGCAAGAGCACATTCTTTGTTCTAATAGTGTTTTTATTCTTCTTATTTGTTTAGATTATGGCAAGTATTTATATTATTAGTTTTAATAAGCAGTCATGTGATTAGCATGTCAATAAAACTAGAAGTGTTTCTTTGCGAGCAAGGGCTAGGATCTATGACCATTGTAACCTTACTACAACTAGTGATGGAGGATATTGGCAGCAGCCTCCAAAGATACATAAGAGGGGTCCTAAAGCTGGTTCTAATGCCCAAGCATTAATTTGGGATGTTTTGGATGACACTCTCCTAGGCGCTCTGACAGACTTATTTTTTATGTTTTATTCATTAGAGTATTTTAGCCATTCTACATAATGTCTCTAATAGCATGTTCGGTATCCATATTAGCTAGTGATGGGGTAAAACAGTGATGGGATTAAAAGTCTGTATGATTGTTTGGTATAGGGATGTATAAACTTTAGTTAATTCCATTCCATGATTGTTATAGTAAATTTTAAATGAGATACAAATGAACTTTGATTACTAAATGACTATTTTGCCCATTCACCAAATCAATGATCCACCACTGAACCCATCGCCACTGCTAACATATCTTCAAAGTCAAGGTAGTGACAGGCAAAACATGCCCTTAAGGAGCTACGACATTATATTTCCTAAGTTGCTATGTGCCCAAAAAAGCACTCATCTAAATGATGCAAGTGGTGCTAAATTCTCAAAAAAAATTAATAACCACATTTAACATGAAAAAGATAATCAAATAATGTTATAAGACTTCAAAAATACTCCCAAATACAAATTCTTTTAATAATGTTGAAAGAAATAACTTTGGGATCTTGTAAAAAAATTTCCTCATCCACTTGATAAAACAAATTCA
Organism: Diospyros lotus; assembly: GCF_014633365.1. Classification (NCBI taxonomy): domain Eukaryota; kingdom Viridiplantae; phylum Streptophyta; class Magnoliopsida; order Ericales; family Ebenaceae; genus Diospyros; species Diospyros lotus. The sequence goes on from NC_068352.1 coordinate 31,364,539, forward strand.
AAAGCCATTTGTTGTAATAGTAGCAACAATACTAAAAAAAATTGTAAAATGTTATAAAGCAAATAAAGAATGAATAGAAACTAAACTAATTACACAATATAATAACCATCAATAGCTCAATTATAAGCTCAAAGAAAGCAACAAAAAATAATTCTAGAGAGAAGAAACATAGAGAATGGTGTCAACCACAACACTTAGTCAATCATCCAAGGGCTCACCTACCACCTGCTCATGTGTCGCTGAAGAGCAACAACCTTGAAGATTAACCACTTGCCATCATGCACTATGGTTTCATCGGAAAGTGACTTCACTCGCCAAAAACCCATGGTGGGTGAAAGCTCTAGCCAACCTCAAGTGACTCTTCCCCAATTCGTGTTCTTGTGTAGGTCATGGTGACCTTTCCCCGTACAAAAGAAAAAAGAAGGCATTGGGAAGGCAACTTATGGTGATCTCAACAATGATCTTAATTCTTTCCATTTTGATTCTATTTTCCTCTTAGTTTTTGGCTCTTTGTTTACCACTTATGATTTTTAGGGGCCAATTTGTTTTTATCTTCTTTGTACGCCTAGGTGAGCATTTGACAAGGCTAAAGGTAGACAAGGTGCTTCCATGGAGCCTTGAGTAGCCCAAGCACCTAGGCAAGCGAGGTGCTCGCCTTACCGAAGTCACCACTCTCCATGGTGGGCAACCATCCACCATGGGAGAGGGCAAATGAGAGTCACCAATGACCAAATGAGAGATGAGACAGAGAAGAAATGGTTGCGAGAAAGAAAATGGGGGGAGCTTTTATATCAAGGGCAAAATGGTCCATAGTGGTAAGGAAATGAATCTACCCCCCAAGGTGGGATTAATTTATGCCATGGGGAGAGGTGGGATTATTTAAGGGTAAATTGCACCTAGACCCCTATGGTTTAAAAATGCTCATGAAGATTCTTGTGGTTTGAATTTTTTGCTTGGACACCCTTATGTTACAACAACATCAATTAATTCTTAATTAAGCTAAATTAAACTAATTAACTTAAATCTAACTAAAATAAAAATGATAAAAAGGAATGTCAACTAGCAAACTTCTAGTTGCTAATACTATTGTCAGCTGAAGCTGACCCATCAACTTTGGTTGCAAATGGCAACAACGATGGATGGGTTCCACAAAGAGAGAGAGAGAAAGAAAGAGGAAGAGGAGGAAGAAGAAGAAGGGTTATGTCCAAATGAAAACCTTCCTCAACAATGGTTCCAGCTATTGGAATCGTCACCAAACAAAGTCGATCATTCCATATCTAGACTGCATCTTTGTCTTCCCATCAATGGCAGCATCTTTGTCTTCGCCAACCATCAACTGCATCATCGTAGTCATCTTCCCTACCCCCCCCCCCCTCCTTTCTCTCTTGGGATTCTAGAGGCCTAGAACCATCAACAGCGAAAAGGTTCCAGCTCTAGAATGCATCTATCATTGCCATAAACAACCAAAGCCGATGGGTTCAATTCCAATCTAGAAGTGTCATCAGTCGATGAACCCCAACTAGAACTTTGTTGGCATTCCTTTTAAGGGGTTGTCACAGCCCTAGGTTTTCCTAGGGTTTAGAATGGGATTTTGAAGGAAATTGAGGAAGAAAGAACAAAACAAAAGAAGGAGAAATTGAGAAGAAAGGGGGAGGGTTCAAATGAAATGCAAAGGGAGATAAGAATTGTATTCATTCAATCATTCGGTACCTATTCTCTATTCAACAACCTATTTATAGGTTGTTTACATGCATGCAGTTATTACCAAACTAACAACCTGTACACACTGCACAGCCTAAGGTACAACTAAGGGAAAATACAAACAAGAAACTATTACAACTAATGCCCTTGGGGGTCATGACAATTCCCCCTTTCTTGAGAGGTTTCTTGTCCCCAAGAAACTTATTACAACTGTGCCTTCTTCATCACTCAATTCCCGCCAATTCTTCTCCTTCACATTCATTCTCTACTCCTTCCATTTTCAATAACTGTCCTTGGCATTGGTGACAAGGCTGAATTTATCTCCACATTTATAACATAATCCTGTTACAACCCGAGGGTATCATTGAATTTTTTTGTAATAAAAGTAGCCACATGGCCACTTGCATGCAAGTAGTTGTAGACGCGTATCACAGTGATGATCATATTCCGTGAGAAGGGCCTATATAAGGCCATGTATTGGAGGATGGGAGTTATTCGAGTTTGAATGATAATCTCTCTCTCTCTCTCTCGCGCGCGCGCGTGCGCGCACAAGACTTCTAATTCACGATAACTTCAAGTCTCTCCCCGGAGACTTGACAATTGGTATCAAAGTCGATTATCCTCGACTGCGATTCTGAGCGCAGGAGTTAGAACATTCAATTGGATTGAAGCGATCAGAGATAAGGATGGTGAAAAAACCTAGATTGAAACAACTAGAGAATCACATAGAAGCGATGGAGTACAGGATGACTCAAACGCAAGAAGCAGTAACACAAAGTAGGGAAGAGATTAGGGCGATTTGCGATGAATTAAGGGAGGATATGGCATCATCCCAAGTAGGAGTCCAAAGGGAATTGGTGAGGCAAAGGGAAACGTTAGATCAATTCGGGCAACGGATAGGCAATGCAGTTAGCATGCTGTCCACTCTCCCTCAATTCCAATTGCCCCTGGAATTTCCTCCCTGGTCAATCCCGAAGATGGTATGGCAAGAGCAGGAATTCTTCCTCGACCCCAAGGAGTGGTGGAAATGGGGAATTCATCATAGGAGGACACTACAGGACAGGTAAGGGAATTCAATTCTCCTCGATCTCATCAAGGCTCTATATCGAGATTGGAGATCCCTTTATTCGAAGGATCCAAGCCTAGGTGCTGGATTCGGAGGTGCGAGATGTTCTTTCAATTCTACCAAATCACTGAGAATCAGCTGAGTAACCTTGCCACAGCCTATCTAAATGATACGGCGATTAACCTTGCCACAGCCTATCAAAATGATACGGCTGATGCTTGGTTTCAAGGGTGGTATAGATTAAGGGGAATGGATGCTAGATGGATCAATTTTGCAGAGGAACGGTGTATATGCTTCAGGGAACGAAATATGGCAGATGTGATTGAGGAGTTTAATAAACTCAAATAGGAAGAGTTGGTGACCAAATACTACTACTTTGTATCCAACTTCATTAGCAGCCTTAAGAATGAGTTGAGGTCCATGGTAAAAATAATGATGCCGATGACGGTTAGGCAGGCGACAGAGACGGCTAGGTTGCAAGAATTAACACTAGAGGCGATATTCAAAAGGAATAGGGTGGTTACTAGGCCAATGTCAGTTCCCAATTACCCTGTAGGAGGGAATAGCAAGGCAATAGTATTGGGAAAGCCATATGGGGGTCATAAAGTTAACCCTCTACCTCCCCAATCTATAACTATGGAGCAGAGGCGACTTATGGGGTTGTGTTTCAAATGTGGAGAGAAGTATCATGCAGAGCATCAATGCAAGAGGTATTTCCTGAACATGGAAAGGGAGGAGGTGCATAAGGCCGACGGATTGGAAGAGGAGGAGGTTGTGCAAGAGGCAGCTGACCAGTTATGGATGAAGAAACAGAGCATGAGGGAGGAGAAATTTCATTCCATGCTTTGAAAGGGGGGCCTACTAGTCAAATCATAAAGGTGCAAGGGCAGGTGGGACAAAAGAAGCTGTTGGTATTGATCAATAGTGGTAGCACCCATAACTTCTTGAATAAAGCTACCGCCAATGTTCTAAAAGACGCTAAGCGCTAGTCAGGCGGCAAGCTGCCGCCTAGCGCTTAGGCCGCCTAGGCGGGGCCTAGGCACGTCCTAGAAAATTTAATATTTTTTATTTTTTTTCTTAATATGTTCTTTCTTTCCCCCACCCCACCCCCTTAAATTTTAGTGTGTTCTTACTCCCCCAGCCCCCCCCCCCCAAAAAAAAAAAAAAAATCACAGCGCTCTCTCTCCCTCTCAAACCTGCCTCCTCCGAGCACATCGCTGCCCCCGCCATTGCCAATCGAACCGTCTGACTCCTCCAAGCACATCACTGCCCCCCTGCCATTGCCAATAGGACCATTTGCCTCCTTCGATCACATCGTTGCCCCCCGCCAATGCCAATCAGACCATCGTTGTGTTACCATAGGTAAGTCCGAAGGCTGTTCCAGTCCCTGTCCAGCGGTGACGACGGCGACAATGGAGTCGGGCGACCCATGCCGATGCGGCAGCGGCGGCTGCAACGATCATCACTGATGGAGTCGGGTGAGAGGTCTCGAGCCCAAACCATGTCTGGGCAGCCAAGGCGACGCCTCGTCGCCTTGGCCGCATCGGCCGCCTAGGAGGCGCCGGAGCCAAATTAATTGGGTCAGCGCCTAAGGGGCCGATTTGGAGGAACTCACAGCAGCCAAGGGCCACCTAGCGCCTCTCCGCCGCCTAGGCGGCCACCTTTTAGAACATTGGCTACTGCCATGGAATTAAAGTGCAGATTAATGGCTACAACTCCCCCTCTCAGTGACAATGACTAATGGGAGTAGATGTACAGCCACAACAAGTGTGGGGGTTTCTGTTGGGAGATGCAAAGACATGCATTCGAAGCTGACTTCAAGGTCTTAGAATTGGGTGGTTGCGATATAGTATTGGGTGTAGACTAGATGAAGACTATCAACCCTCTCACTTTTGACTTCAACAAATTGGAAGTCACGCTAGAATGGGGAAATTCCAAGCTCATTCTTAAAGGAAATACTAGAGCAAGGAGAATGCAAGTGGATAAAGTGGGAGTACCAGCTGCTCCATTAACATAATAAAGACATTCCTTTCCCTCAGCATTGCCAATCATCTTCCCCGAAGTTAGGTCCTGAAAAACACAATGAGTTGGAAAAAATGTCACTTTACAGTTCATGTCCTTTGTTATCTTGCTGATTGACAATAGATTACACTTCAATTTAGGCACATTTAAAATAGACTTCAAATGTAAGCCATCTATATATATTGATCCTTCTCCTTTAGCATAGGATACAATACCATCTACCATAGTTACAGTTATAGTCTTATCACACCTTTTATAGGTTGATAATCCATGCAATGAACTTGTCATATGATCTAACGCTCATGTATCCACAATCCAATCATTTGTAGACAATATTTTAGAGAAGTAACACTGATAAAAAATACCTTTTTTGGCAAGTGATACGGTTGGTTTTGGGGATTCACCCGAATCAGATGGCTTAGTGACCTTTGTCTGGTTCAATACCAGCTGAAGGAGTTCCAATTGATCCGTTGTTAGGGTAAGATTAGTCATTTTACCCTCTTGAGCCTCTAATGCATAGGCTGCCTGAGTCATCTTCTTTTGATTTTTGCCCTTCCAGTTTGTTGGTTTCCCATGAATTTTCCAACAAGTGTCTCTAGTATGAGAAAGCTTATGACAGTGATCACAACACTGTTTCTCTTTGTGATTCTCCATGTATTGGTACTATTTTTAGTTTAGAAGTAGCCAGGGTTGAATTCTAAGTGTTATTTTCATGTATAGAAAATGAGTACAGCATTACCTTCTTTCAGCTTTCTTCCATTCTTACTTCTGCAAATGCTTCCCGGATTGATGGGAATGGTTTAGTTCCCAATAATCTTCCTTTAACTTCGTCCAGGTTAGAATTAAGGCCATGAAAAAAATCAAACACCCGTTCTTTCTCCACTATTTTAGTGTATTTAACTCCACCTTCAATACACTCCCGACTAATGTCATAAAATAAATCTATTTCATGCCATAATTCAATCAACATGTTATAGTAATCAGTGTCTAAATGATTACCTTGTCGAGTGGTCTAAATGGCTAACCGAATTTCAAAACAGTAAGTCGTGTTCTCCATATCTAAGTAGAAATCTTGCACGGCCTCCGATACTTCCTTGGCTATCTTATAGAACAGATAGATTCTGACTATCTTTGGCTCCATGGAATTAGTAAGTCAGGCCATAACAATCAAATTTTTGACATCCCAGACTTCATAATTAGCAACTTCATGATCCAGCATAGAAGTACCACTAGTTAAGTATCCCACTTTTCCCTTCCCTTTAACAACCAACAAAACTGATGAGATCATTTTCGAAAATTAGTCCCATTCAATTTATGTTGTGTAACTTGAAGGGTATGGTTGTCGAGAGAAATAGGAACAACTGGAGTTTGGCGAAGAAAAAGATAAGGTATGCAGTCACTAGATCGGTGGCCCTGATACCATGAACAAATAAGAAACCGAAGTAGGAAGATTCGAAGTGAAACTGGAGGTGAACAAAATGAATTATTTCACACTTGTATTTGATCTCCTACGAGGTATATATACATGAGCAAACCTTAGTTTGCTCCTTGAATATAGGAATTCAAAATACAAACTTAAAATATAGTACGACAATAGATATGATAGGATTCAAACTTGAAAGAGAGTTTTCTCCTATCTTTATGGAACTACTTTATCTATAACTTCGTATCTTTTCTTTATCTCCTCAGCTGGCTTTAATTTCAAACTTTTTCCTTATCATCTTCTCTCTTTTATCATATTCCAATCTGTTCTTATCATTATTCGGCTGGAATTCTTCCACATATTCTCCAAAAATATCTAAACCCTAGCCTTTTAAACAATTTTTCCTAGACTTATAAGATAAACCTCCAATTGGTAGGCATTCTCATAATACCAGATCTTTTCCATGAAATAGTCTTTTAAGACATTGCATAGGTAAACTTATTATCCTAATTCAATGTTTGAGGTTCTCTTTAACCCTAAATATCATATTATCTGTGCAGGTTTGGTCAACAAGGCATCCATTTTATTTCATGAAACAGATTCGATGCTTTTGCGACGCAGAAGTGTTGCCTTAACTCCTAGGCAAACTTTGGAACAAGGGAACCCCTTCTTTTTCATGATATTGATTGATGATTTTAGGAAAATAGAATTGTCGCCTTCACTTCTAGTCAATTTTTTTAGGAGCTAAAGGACACGATCTAAAGTTGATTAAAATCCAGCGCATGACAGCAATGCAAGAGATCATACACATAGGATGATAGGAAAGCTTAGAATAAGGAAGTTAAGAGATCAAGCTCTCTAAGTTTTATTCGTGTTCAGGATTCGTATGACCGACAGTTTTGGCAAGGGCACTGAAAAAAGAAAGTGATTTTTTATAAGTAAAATGTACCAACGATAAGGTACCAAAAGGGCATGAACCTTATGCAAACAACAAGAAACGAAAAAAAATCTTTTTTGTCATTGAAGCAGGAGGAGAGAGATTAACTTGATCGACAAATGGGTAAAGTTTACAACTTTCAGCTTCCTTTACTTAATATCCACGAAAATGTTGCAAAAAGTATATATGCTTGCCATATTCCTACTTCCTTTCGACGACAGACATCTTTTTCATTTGCCCTCCTTTATTCTTCCTCGCACTATTCACAAACCCGGATGAAAGCCTGGGTTATAAGCACGTTGCCCGCTAAATAAGTAGCTAAAATTGAAAAATAAAGTCCAAATCTTAAGAGTTGAAAGGGGGCCGTTGAGTAAGATCCTCCGTCTCCAACAACCACACCATTGACCAATCATTCCAGCTCTCTTACTCCGCCAAACCCTATTTCCAAAATGCAAAGAGCGCCCAAATACCGTTCCTCAATCTTCCCTTCCGTTCGCCAGGTGAAAAAGAAAAACCAATTACCAAACACAAATCCGCCCATCCAGATTCCCTTTCCGGACACCCAAACCTCAACCCCTTCGCAGTTCTTCTCCCCCTCTGATTCAGACACAGGGATCACATGCACGCATTCGCCAGTCACGAAACCCTAAACCGCAACAGATCACGCAATCTCCTCGCGTGATCACCCAGAGCCCCAACAAAAGACCATCGAGTTCGAGACGAATTGTCCGTACCCATTCATACGGACACATATACAAACCAGAGTAAACGATTAGAATGTGCCCTAGAAAGGCGAGGCGAAGAGGGTTTACCTGGCGGCGGGGGTTGGGGTTGGAGGCGGCGAAGATGATTTGGGAGCCAATTGAGCGTCCCCCGTCGAGCTAATTGCTTCTTCCTTCATGCTCCGCTTCTCCTCGAGTTCTTGGAATCGCCTTCGAGTTCGAGCTCTCTCTTCTGTGACTTCGGATTTCTTCGAGTGAAGCAATTAACAACGTAGCAATTTCCTTTGTTTTTTCTTTCTTTTGCACAAATCCGCCTCGCGTTCTACGAATCCGAGTATGCCTCTTGAGTCACGTGCCTTGCGCGTGACAATCAGCGTGAAGTTCTTTGGCCTTATCTCGCGATGACGTCGTCGTCGCTCCCTCCTCTGAAATGTAATTTCAACGTCTTAAAGTGTTCAAATAATTTTTTTTTTCTCAAAGGTAGAAATGAAACGATGGGTTGCTGAGGCCTCATTTGTGCATGACATGTTAATTTTTTCAATAATAACTATTATTTAAATTATATATTTTTTAGCAAAGAAGGGTTAATATTTTTATTTTAGTTTTGTAATTTCATAGTATCTCAATTATATGGCCAACAAATTTATTAGGGATAATAACAAGGAAAGTAAAAATTTGATTTATTCGAACCGAATTTTAAAATGATATTGTTTTGATGTATTATTTTGTTAATTCAGTATGATTTTTTTTCTTACATTGATTTAATTTACTTAATTTTTTTCAAAAGTTTGGTTTTTAGTTTTTGATTCGATTTTTTGGTTAGAAGAATCAAACTGGTATAACTTTAAAACGATATTATTTTAATATTTATAAAATAACGTTATTTTCTTTGATTTTGTATGTTTTTTTTTATCGATTTTCTTCAATTTTTTTGAGTTTTTTCGATTTATATAATTTGAGTTTAATTTTTTCAATTATCGGTTAGTTCGATTTTTTTGATTAATCAGTCGGTTCAATTTAACCGGTTAATAAAATTTAATCGATTTAGTAATTAAATTGATCTTTTATACGATACTACAATATAATATCTTTAGTACAAATTTTACCTTGAATGTGATAATACGTTAACAATTTATTTATAGAATTGATAAATGATGCCTTAAATGGGTATTTAAGTGTTTGAAATCTCTCGACAACTTATAAGAGGATCCAATTTATCTTTTTAATTATAAAAAAATTGAAAATAGAATAATATTTTATATACAAATATATTGTGTCAGATCAAATGAAATCAATGTTATGTACGTAAATGCTATCACTTTTTATAAAAATAAATAATAATCCTCAAATTTGAACTTCCTGCAAGCTTTGATTAAGATTGTATTCAATCCTTGCCCTTTTGCTTTTAGTTTTCATTATTTGTTTTTACTATTTAGACCACCAAATTTTAACATTTAGCAGCTGATTTTTAATATTTAATATTTATTAGACTAATTAAAAAGCAACTCATTATTTAATTTGTGATCCGAGTGAGTTCTTCGATCAATATCATAGAATTGTGGACTCTTGATATAGAAAAAAGTTTGGAAAATTCAGTGAATTTCCAAACCTATATGTTAACACTTGAGTCTAAAGTCAAAATAATATTTAGGAAAGTGAGTAAATTGATGATTCAAGCAATTAATCCACTTGCAGTTTTCCTTTGAAATTTGTATGTAGATTTTTGTTGTTGGGAATAAGTAAATATATGATAATAGTTTAAATCTATTTTTCACATTTTTTTATTTTTTATTGTGCTGCTCGGGATATACCTTATCTAAAAGTTATAAATGTTTTAGAATTTTTAATGCAATTCTTACTTTTAAAAAATTTAACACTTATTACAACGGTTAAAATACGAGACCTAAACTATCCCACGAGCAGTGATGGATCCACTGTGGGGGCACAGTGCCTCGATCAATTTTTTTAAAATTTTATTATATTTATTTTGACTTTATATTTTTATCTCCAACTAATCTTTTGGTTTAAAATTTTTAAAGACTTAAGTTATTATGGTAATTTTACTTATAATTCTAATTCATCTTAAATATTATCTCTTCCTCTTTTTATTTTCTCTCTTTCTCTGTTTCTATTTTGCTTCGATTTACATTATATTTTCTTTTTGTCTCTCAAATTTCTTTGATATTTTTTTTTTATCTCTCAAATTTTGTTAACAAGTTAGGAAGTATTGAATATAGGTTTTCAATTTTCTTAGTTTCAATGAATATGAAGACTCAGTGAGAATAATTATGATTTTGTAAATATCTAAATATAAGTATAATATTTTTTGCTTTTGAGACTAAATAATTTTTTTGGAAAAAGTGTATTGAAGTTTATATAGAAACACTATAATGATATTTGATACGATATTTTGATGTTATATTATAATATTTTTTTATCAATTTTGATAATTATTGTATAACTTTAAGTTTTGCATTTTTTGTCATTGTTGTTTGCCCCCACTACTTAAATATCCTGGTTTCATCTCTACACGTGAGTGAGTTTAGAAACTTATAGAGTTTCACGATCATTATCCCTTTTGATACTCTCATGTAGTTTTAAGAAAATAATTGAATGAGTTGTCTGCAATATTAGGGGTTGAAAATTAAACAAATATAAAATTAAAAATCATACAAACGAGTCGAAATCAAGTTATTATTTTTTGAATATAAAAACGAAACCTAATCACAAAAAAAAAAAAGGATTGTAATTTAGTTTTTTAAAACAAATTTTATATATAAATAACATTTAACCAACTTTATTTTTTAAGGCATATTTCAAATATGAATAATATGAAGAAAATATTATGCTTTTTTAAATTACTTATGATGCATCTAAGAAAGTGAGTCCAATTTCAATATAGTCCCCAAAAAATAAGTTATAAGAGAAAAGGTTGGGAGATCTTACCGACACAGGAGTTATTGAGAGACTTTTTTAGTGGTCTTTCCCCAGTACCTTCTAAAGTTTCTCTCAAAATCTATAGATATAGTCTCTAAGAGAATTTTTGAATTATGAGCGATCAATAATGCATCGACTCACCTCTGAAGTCTCTGCTTGAAAATTCATAATTGAGAATCTCGAAAATAGGAATTGATCTATCCGATTTAGGTACACAAGAACTTATAGACAAGTTGTCTAAATAGTTATTTGTTTTTCGACTCAAACGAACATAGGTATCTAAAGATTCGCATGAGAAATACCCCACGCCATTGACTCCAGTTTGTTTTACAAGTATTTTAAAGATTAGATACTCAAGATGAATACTTTTATGCAGTTACAAATTTGTTGTTCTATTTTAGCAACAATAAACTCAAGATGAATACTTTTATGCATCTACAAATTTGTTGTTCTATTTAGCAACAAGAACTTATAAATTGATATATTTATTTTTTATCAAATATTTTTTAATTTTTATTATTTAATTCAAACATCACTTAATTTTTAAATTTTACTAAATCAGTACTTAAACCTTTTTAAATTATCTATATCACCATTGGATTAGTTACAATATCTCCATAACTTTAGTCTTTTGAGGGAATGTGGTGGCTAATTTTAAAAATTCAAATACCAATTAAGTGAATTTTAAAGTTTAGGGCATATATTGGGTGATTATGTGGGAATTTCAAATTAAAGTACCCATAAATTTTGATTTATACGTCATATTTGTGATTACGTGGAGTTATTTTGAAACTGAGTTGATGTTATTAATATAAATAAAATGTCGAATGGTTAATGTATTCTCAAATTTGAAAATATAATGACTTATTTATCACTTTTTAAAACATAATAACTATATATAGCTACTTAGTTAAATTAACCTTTATGTCAATATATAGTAGCTTATTTGATACTTCGAAATGTAAAATAGAATTATATTACACATAATTAAAAAAATTCCATCTTTACACATAGAAATTAATTAATACAAATAAAAATTTAAAACATCATTTTTGTAATTTGAATTTCAAATTTAAAAAATGACAACAAAACAAGGGGATGTAGTATAAAATCAAGAGAGTTGATGCTCTATAATTCAAATGAAATATAATATATTTTAGAAGAGTAAGTTTTGATAGGGGTGAGCAATATTACGATTAAATTGAAATAAGAGAATCAAATTGGCCGAAATTATCGATTTTGTTTAAATTGTAGATCAATTTTGTTCGATTTTTAAGTTTGACAATTTCAGTTATTTTGATTTTGTTTGAGTTTTTATTAAAAATAATTGAAATAAGTAAATAGATAGAAATGTCATTTCTGTACTTTGTTATTTAAGTTTTTCGATTTGTTCGTATTTTTGGTTGGTTAGGCTTTTCATTTTTTTTTTTCTAATTTGAAAACTTACTCAATCGATTCTATTTGATTTTTGAAACATGTTTAATCTATTCAATTTGAGCAATCGATCGGTTTGATAATTAACTATCAAATGCTCAAATATTTTGTAAGTACTTTAAAATTGACATTGTATAAATATAAATATTATTAAAAAATATATATTTTATAATACAATTGACTACTTATAACATGACACTTAAAATATATTATATTAATATCAATTTGTATGAATATTATTTTATTATTTGTCTATTGCGAGCAACCAAGAGTGGGGTAGAGGGGGTGGGGTTCACGTCCCTTCTAATTTTACTCGTGCAGGGTAAATCTTAAGTTGTCTGACATAGATAAGATAATAATTTTGTTAATTTATAAAATGTAGGATTAAAGTTTGATGGGTGATGTAAAATAATAATTTTATTATTTAAAAAATAGTTATTATATATATAACTAATTTACATAAACGTAAATAAAAAAAAATATATGGGAGAAAGATATATGCAAAAGCATCAATGTTTGATCAACATCATGTGGGTTCCCCAATGTTACTAACATCTCATCATTTTACATTCCCCGATTTTTGCTCACCTCAAATTTTATGTTCTTCAACGAGTTAAGGAGTGGACGGATTCAGAGCACATGAATCATGGACGGATTTCAGTGAAGAAAACGGAGAAGAAAGCCAAAAAAAATCATGGAAAATGAACCTTACCCAAAAGCCTTATCGCCCACAATTTGACAGGCAGAGAGAGGGCCACACAATCCCCCGTTAACTAGAGGGGGAGAGAGACAGAGAGAGAGGGGGGCTTTTCCAAGTTTTGTCACCAGCATCCAGCCCATCCCCCACCAAAGCCTCCGTAGCCACACGGTTTCTAACTTCGTTTTCACTTATTGTTCTCTCAACAATCCAGTTCGCTGGTTCCTAGAGGTAAGATAATCTGTGTGGGCAATCTGGGTTTCCAGTTTATCACGTGTTTACGGGAAATTCTGCATTGGGACTTGGATTTTCTTGCGAACTCGGAAATTTTGTAGCCGTTTTCTGTTATAAAGTTATCTCTGGGTTCAATTTTTGAGTTTTTGTATGTTCCGAGTTCTCTGTTGGAGCTCTGTTTAAGATTGAGGTTTTTATAGGTAGAGATAGATAGATCAACAGAGAGAGAGAGGGAGAGTTGGGGCTGATTGGATATATTGCAAATAGTACATGTAGATTGTTACATTAAGGTTTAGGTCTTGAAACAGTATTTGATGGTGGAGGAGATATAGCTCTAGCAATGGCTTCTATGGCTTCCCTGGTGAGTTTGGGAAGTGCTAGTTCCAGTTCGTCAGCACAATTTGAAGGATCTCTTTCACTAGTTCAGAGGGTTTCCTTTTGTAGGAATGTTCGAAGTTTTCGCAAAATTTGGTTAGGGAAGAGATGGAGGTACATGGGGGTCTGTAGATATTCAGTAACAACTGAATACATAACTGAGCAGGGAACTTCAGTTTCCCTTGATTCAACGTATACAGGAAGTAAGGACAATGAGGCCGACCTTGTTCTTAAGGCGGCCCCAAAGCCGGTATTGAAGCCTGAGCCAAAGGCTGAATCCCCTTCAAACATTAGCTCGGGAAACTCAGTGCCTTGGGACCATTCAGAACTTAGTGGGGATTCTGATGATGAGAAGTTAAAGGATGATGAAGAACAAAGAAATAAGGTGATTGAGTCATTAGGAGAGGTATTGGAGAAGGCTGAGAAATTAGAGACTAGTAAAAGACCAAGTGCATCAGTTAACAAAACACCAACAAAAATGATGACTGATCACAGTAATGGCAGACCAGATAACTTGCCAGATGGCCGAAAGTCGAGGACTGTGAAGAGTGTGTGGCGGAAGGGGAACCCTGTTGGTAGTGTACAAAAGATTGTTAAGGAGCCTCCTAAAATTGAAAAGGCTTGGAAACAGGAAGCAAGGTCAGATGGAGTTGGTAAGGTTGAATCTCAGCCTGTTTCTCCTCTAAGACCTCCTCAACCACCTGTAAAGATCCAACCTAAATTACAAGCAAAACCCTCTGCGGCTCTCCCACCTACAATCAAGAAACCTACTATCTTGAGAGATGTTGGTGCAACTTCAAAGGCCCCAACTACTGTTGGAGCTGACTCAGCTGCAAAAACCACACAACGCAAACCAATATTGATTGACAAATTTGCATCAAAGAAGCCGGTGGTTGATCCTTTGATTGCTGATGCAGTATTAGCGCCTCCAAAACCTGGGAAAGGTCCACCTGGAAAGTTTAGAGATGAGTTCAGAAAGAAAAGTGGTCCATCTGGGGGACCTCGAAGACGTATGGTTAATGATGTTGAGATTCCTGATGACGAAACCTCAGAACTTGATGTTTCAATTCCTGGTGCTGCCACAGCAAGGAAGGGAAGGAAATGGAGCAAGGCAAGTAGGAAGGCAGCCAGACTCCAGGCAGCTAAAGAGGCTGCTCCTGTTAAAGTAGAGATATTGGAGGTTGCAGATGAAGGAATGTCAACTGAGGAGTTAGCATACAACTTGGCCATCAGTGAAGGTGAAATTTTTGGATATCTTTACTCAAAGGGGATTAAACCTGATGGGGTGCAAACTCTTGACAAAGACATGGTGAAGATGATCTGTAAAGGATATGATGTTGAAGTCATTGATGCTGCTTCTACTAGAGTGGAAGAAATGGCAAGAAAAAGAGAATTTCTTGATGAAGATGATCTGGACAATCTAGAAGACAGGCCTCCTGTCCTTACCATAATGGGTCATGTGGACCATGGAAAGGTAAGAAAAAAGTTGTCTTTGTTGCCAGTCTTCTCTATTACATTATTTTTTTCCCTTATTATTGCCTTGTTTTTGTACAAAAAAGAATTATTTGTATTTTTGTAGAAAGAGTTATCTAATTTCTTGTTGGTGTTGACAACTTCACAGACAACCCTACTGGATTATATACGTAAGAGCAAGGTACATCTGGAACCTTAATCGCATTGTGTTTCATTTCAATGTATTAGCAACTCATGGCCTTAGTTGATTTCATTTTATTACCTTTTGTTTAATGATTATGTGATTTTTCCAGAAGTTTATAATTCATTCTGCTCTTATGATGGGATGACCCCATCTATGGTGCATATAATGATCTGCTCTGTATTGTGTACCAAGTTAAATAGATACCTAATGCATGAACTATTCATCTGGGATTTATGGTACAAAATATGAGCCTGACAGCTAGATGGTACAGGTAGCTGCTTCTGAAGCTGGTGGGATTACGCAAGGAATTGGGGCATATAAGGTGCTGGTGCCCATTGATGGCAAGCCACAACCCTGTGTTTTTCTTGATACTCCTGGACATGAGGTAAGCTATTTAATTTTTTTTTATCTTTAAGTTTCTTTTCCAGAATATGTAGTTCCTTTTGTGTGTCACCTTTATTGGATGATTACTGGGTTCCTTTGTCCTATAGTGAACATCTACCTACCTCTTGATTGTGTGATGTTTTGTCTCATTGTGAGCAACAATGAGCATGCTTTTGTGTTTCCTATAGATGATTTCTGTTCTATACACTTCTGTAGGCATTTGGAGCCATGAGAGCTCGTGGAGCAAGGGTGACAGACATTGCTATCATTGTAGTGGCTGCTGATGATGGTCTTCGTCCTCAAACAAATGAGGCCATAGCTCATGCCAAAGCAGCTGGTGTACCTATTGTTATTGCCATAAATAAGGTATTTTAGGTTTACACATGCCTGGTTGTGCTCAGATACCATTCAATTTCTGTCGCACTTAATGTCAGTGCCAAAATATCAGACTTACAGGTTTTAGTTTTGTATCCTCAATACTCCAGATCGATAAGGATGGAGCTAGTCCAGAGCGAGTTATGCAAGAGCTTGCTTCAATTGGTTTAATGCCAGAAGATTGGGGTGGTGATGTCCCAGTGGTTCAGGTGACTACTCTACAAGGAGTGGCAACTGATTTTCATCTTGATGGTACAATTTGTACATTTTTGACTGTGCCTAGCATTTTCCTGATTTTTTTGACAGATCAGTGCTCTTAAAGGGGAGAACGTGGATGAGTTATTGGAAACTGTAATGCTGGTTGCTGAGGTTAGTCTGTTCATGTATTGACTTTTTTTTTGCTTTGGGATTCTTCATCAACTCATTATGTTTATTGTGCTATGCTAGCTGGCAGAAATAATTTGTTTGGCATTCTTTTATTACAATAAATATGTGTTTTGTTACTTTTTCCTCCCTTGAATTAGTAGTTGGAAATATATATACTAGAAACACAGACATCTTGTAACAAGTTGAATTTATGGTAGGCAGATTATTAATCAGTTCATATTAGCTTCCTTATATTCTACACTAGATGGACTACAGTACAAGTTTAATTGGTTGTTCGTGATGTTTTAATCAGTCAAGCTTTAGTTTCTCTGTATCATTGGAAGCCCATATCCATATGCAAGTGGCGATGAACAGTTGCTTCATGGTAAAGCCTTATTTAAGGCAGATAATGCATCCTGTAAATGGTTGACTTCATTAGTCTGCAAGAATTTACAAAAATATTTTCTTTTTGCATCTGTCCATATTCCTGCAAATAGCAATATCATTTAAACTATTTCCCTTGTTAATGAGATGCTTATGAAGTTGAGCTATTAAAGGGCCAAAAGAAAATGCTGTTGATAATAGTAAATAACTTCAGTTTAGGGTCACTCAATGATACATGTGGTTGCACTACAAAGTTAGTTCTGAAAATTCTTGTTATGAATAGATAATACTCTTTCTATTTTCTTTTATTCATAACTAATGTTATCAAGTGAAATCTGTGTGTCAAAATTAATGTGAGATATATTTTAGTTTATCTTCTTAATTCTTTTTTGGTTAGTCCTGCTTGTTTTATGAACCCTCTGTTTTTGATAGATTTCATGTAAAAGGTGTGCATTAGTTTTTTGTAATTCAAATGGTTTGCAGTTTCATTTTTCTTGCTTATTAATTCTACATACCTAACTTCTATGCTGTTTGAAATTGAAGTTGCAAGATTTGAAGGCTAATCCACGTAGAAATGCAAGAGGCACAGTAATTGAGGCAGGTCTTCATAAATCTAAAGGGGCAGTGGCTACCTTCATTGTTCAGAATGGCACCCTTAAAAGAGGGGACATAGTCACATGTGGTGAAGCTTTTGGAAAGGTTTGCAAATAAGAGCTAACATTAGGAGTTGTTTGTGAAGATATGAGTCACTGTGTAATGTTGTAAAGAAGGCTTAACATTGCCATAATGATTAGCCAGAAAACAAGATCTGGTGTTCCATTTTGGTACCCTTTTTTGAAGACCTTCCTTATTTTCCCATTGTCAGGTTCGGGCACTATTTGATGACAAAGGAGATCGCATTGATGAAGCTGGGCCATCTATAGCTGTGCAGGTTCAGTGTTCTTTGACCTTGGTAGATTGTGGTTATTTATTTGGCTAATTTACTTTCTGTAAGAGGCATTACATTTTCCTTTTACATTTTATTATAAACCAATGGATTGATTGAACATGACAGGTCACTTTACTTGGACGTAAGAATCCATTTATCCTACTTTGATTTACTACAATGGCTCTTTCAATTTGATAACGGTACAAAATTTAAAGGGAGAGTTTTATAACTTTACTGCTTGATTTTTGATGAAATTTTTTCTTAATTTTTCCTACTTGATCTTCATATTTATTGCTATTAGTAAGTTACCTTGCTTTTTCTTTATGAAGTTTTGTCACCACAACATTTGCAGACTCTTGAAATCATTGTTAGAGGTTGTTATAAGATAAAATCAAGAGCATGGAGATGCAAAATCATGATAGTCCATGAGCCTTGCTTATTTTTCTTGATAGGGACATAAATGATAGAA
This sequence comes from Diospyros lotus, assembly GCF_014633365.1. NCBI lineage: Eukaryota > Viridiplantae > Streptophyta > Magnoliopsida > Ericales > Ebenaceae > Diospyros > Diospyros lotus. The sequence continues at coordinate 31,382,650 of NC_068352.1, forward strand.
TAGGCAATTCAATTTTAAGAATTAAAGTTACCTGCAGGTCATTCAACCTGTAGAAACCATATTTAACTCAAACTTTGCCTCTTCTGTTCCAATGGACTGAGTGAGGGAATCTTCAAGAGTCAGTTTTCTGGGGATTCGAACAAGCCTAACCTAGTCAAGTAACTTCTAGCTTAGCTATTCACGACCCAACTTGAGCACAATTACTAGGTTCAATTGCTGAACCTATGCAGATGTCCTACACCAAATATGTTTACTGTTACACATTTGTTTAGAGTTGGATGGACTTCGTTTGGTATAACAAAGAAATGAAACAAATAATTAGTAAAAAAGAAAAAGAAAATATAGAGATATTGGTTTGAAGTTTTACTTAGATATATATGTTGCATACTTTAATAGGTCATTGGGTTGAACAATGTTCCAATTGCTGGTGATGAGTTTGAAGTAGTTGGCTCACTTGATGTTGCACGGGAAAGGGCAGAGGCACGCGCTGAGTCATTGCGAAATGAACGTATATCAGCCAAGGCTGGGGATGGTAGAGTTACTCTTTCTTCCTTAGCTTCTGCAGTTTCTGCAGGAAAACTATCCGGACTAGACTTGCACCAGCTGAATATCATTATGAAGGTTGATGTTCAGGTATACCTTTTCTTTGTCGTTTCTTCTTTTGTTACCCCATTAAGCTTGATGTTCAGCTCCTGATATGTGTTGTAATATAATCCAAAGATAAGTCTCTTGATCATTCTGCTGGAAGTGAGACGTTCTTTTACAAAATACATTAATTCCCATTTACATATCCACCTTGAGAGCTCACAAAATGCATGAAAACTAAAATCGAACCTGCTTTTTTACCTTGTTAAAATGCCTCAGTATAAGTTACTTATCATTCATGGTTGAATTTCTAATCCTTCAACTGATTTGGAATCTCTTATAATAATGGGCAGGGATCTATTGAGGCTGTAAGACAAGCCCTGCAGGTGCTCCCACAAGATAATGTTACTTTGAAGTTCCTCTTGCAAGCAACTGGGGATATAAGCACCAGTGATGTTGACCTTGCAGTTGCCACTAAAGCCATTATTCTGGGGTTTAATGTCAAAGCACCTGGTTCTGTTAAGAGCCATGCGGACAACAAAGGCATAGAGATCCGGCTTTACAGAGTTATCTATGACCTTATTGATGATGTGCGAAATGCCATGGAAGGGCTTCTGGAGCCTGTTCAGGTTGAGCATATTCTCAGCTACTTTGATTTGACTTTTTTCCCTTTTTGAATTTATCTGGAAATCTGTTGCAAAAAATACCTTCTTGGTTGGGAATGCATATTTCCCTTTGTATTACTTAGTTCACATAACAATAGCCTTAGTTTCAATTAACCTCAGACTTTTTTCTTTTTGCAACCTGGGGAAAAAAGAATCTTTCAGAGTCATAAGTTTTATTTAAGATATTCATGTAATAAACTATTGGTGTGCACATTGCATATAGTTCTCTTTTAGGGAGTGATTGGAGTTAGGTTCAAAGTTGAACTAACCTCCGAATCTTACAGAAGGGGCATAGAGATAACTAAGAATTTATATTTCTATTTGAATTTGGGGAGAAGAGGGATCTTTAAATATGACTGCATGAATAATTCAGTTATGATACACAAGAAACATGGTAATGCATATGATAAGCAAGCCTGTTCCCCAACCTCCCTCTCCCCCTACCCACAAAAGAAGAAGAAAGAGAACAAGAGTACAGAAAAAGGGAAGACTTGAACATCCTTAGAAACTTTAGAGGTTAAGTTCCTCCTTACTTTTGGATGTAGGTAAGATGATATTTTCTCATGTTGTAGTACATAATGTCATTCATTTTCAGCTGTTTGTCTTGCTTTCATGGATAGAGCTCATAATGTCCTCATGGCAATTGATTGATCAGAGGATCTTTGAGATAAATGCATAAATCATTTGCTCACAAAGTTTAATCAATTTAAATAGTAAAATGCTTATTTTCCCTTGTGTTCTGTAACAGTCTTTTTAATAAGCTGCTTTTCTTGCAATAACATTTGCTTTGCTAGTTTTTGCCTTTTCTTTTTTTCTATCAGTGGAGTTTTAAAGCTCAGAGATACTGATTTTTTGGACAGGAACAAGTAACAATTGGTATGGCAGAAGTCCGTGCCGTATTTAGCAGTGGCAGTGGTCGTGTTGCTGGCTGTATGGTAACAGAGGGAAAAGTAGTAAAAGACTGTGGCCTTCGGGTTGTGAGAAATGGAAAAACAGTATACACTGGCATTGTTGATTCTTTGAGACGGGTCAAGGAGATGGTGAAAGAGGTATCTATCTTGCTGTAGCCTTGCTGTCTCCTTGGATTATTATTTGGTTAGCTTAATTTGTTAATAATTAATATAGATAGACATATGCTCCACAGTGCAGCATGGCTTACTTCTATTTGTTCAGCTTTTGGTTAGATTGTCATATATTAGAGAAGTTTCTGAATGCACTATACAAATGGGTGATAATGTATAATTTTTAGATGTTGCATAGGGGTAACCGTTTAAGTTTCCGAATCATCTATGGTCTGCCTTAGATTAATAGTTAACGTTAACAAATTAGTAGGCTGTCTCACTTGTAGTTTTTAGCTTATAAACTGGGACAGAAATGGAGGGGAATCTCATTTAGAATTTCTGTTCGGACCTTTAATGAGGAAATCTTGCGTTCTTGTATCCAGAGGGAAGTGGACGGTGTGGACCTGTTGATTATATAAGGTCGTGAACTGCCTCAGATGGTGGCTCCTGGGGTGTGGAAATCTTGCTACTTGACTATCATGATGGTTGTTTTGGTTTTAGTCCATGGCAACATGTTATGGGTTGACAATTAGCCTGGTCTTAACCATTAGTCCTTCAAATAGCAACAAAGGCATGCCTATGAGGCAACCAAGTCTTCAACTTAGTCCTGCTAAAACCGCATAGGCGATCTAAGTCGCTCATGTACAATGTCCTTACTGCATGCTTACGGGACCATGCTCATCACTTGTAATCCAAGATCTTTAGTATCTAAGTCCTTGCATGCCCAAGTTTTGAGTCTTCAACTTTGAACAATGGTGATATCAACACTGATGAATGCCAACAAGTAATGTGCCAATAGCACACTAGAAAGCAACATGCTACAAGCCTACCACTAAGTTCCAGAAGTCTAAACATGCACGGTTCGCCACGACATGTTAGGTCTTAGGAGCAAATTTTCTTGCAAGCTATGCGAGGACCAGCTCAGTTTCACTTGTGTGATGCCCTCCCAAGAATTGGACACCACACACCAATTAGACAGCAGACGCAGCATGACCAAATTAGGAATATTTAGAAACAACCAAGCATGATGCTGAAGTACACTCATCTTAAATTAGGAATATTAAGCCAAGGCCAAACATGAGAACAAGTCCTTACAAGATGCATGACATACGCCTTAGAAAAATACACCACATTTAGATTTCAATTCTGTTAGTTATCTCGACTCTTGTTTTATTTTTTTTAAATGATCTAATTTTCTGAAAATTATCTGTCCTCTTTTAAGGCTGAGATAGCCAAAAACTGCCACCAAGGCATCGAGCACACAGCTTGCCCACAAGTGCTCTCCAAGCACACAGCTAATTCACTCATCAAAGGACACGCCTGCTTCCGAGCTCCCTAATAACTAATGACCTTTACCAAGTGCTCATGGTTCACCACATGTATAAGCCTGAAAACATGTTAGTTTCTATGGTAGTGTCAGCTTAGTGTTCAAGGAAGTTCATTCAGTAAATTGTTGGGGACTTGACATTAATCACTTTTTTCAGGGTATACACCTTCCTTGGAAATGAAAATTTTTCCATGTCTGCTGCAGCAAGCTTTTCAATTCTATAGTTTACTAATATTTCTTGCACCATTATAAGCCACCTCCAGTGTCAAAACCATATTTTTGTTCTCGTCTTTTGAAGATAATGTTTTATTACTTCTGCCTCTACTAGGATCAACTCTTGTTCTTTGATTATTGACTTTTTTTTTTTCGCATTTTCATGCTCTGCTTTTGACAAATAAATTGTCCTCTTGACAGGTTAATACTGGATTGGAGTGTGGAATTGGGACAGAGGACTTTGTTGATTGGGAGGAAGGAGATATTATTGAGGCTTTCAACACTGTGCAAAAGAAGCGGACACTTGAAGAAGCATCGGCTACAATGGCAGCTGCTCTTGAAGGAGTGGGGTATTGAAGTATAATTGCAGCATTAGCAGAACTGGCACTATCAGATGAGTTTTAATTTGCTCGTGTACTTCCTCATTTCACAAGCAGCATTTTATGTGACACATCGGTGAGGTTGGCTCTGGTCCCGAGATTTTTACATATATTGGTGGATGTGCCGTGGCCTATGGATGAATACCTACTGATATCAACCTGTCACTAACTTCTTCGGTGAGGAGGGCATTATCTCATGGAGGTTTGGTCCATTGTTATTCTCTGTTACGCTGTAAATAGTAAAAATATAACAGATTTCAGCTCTTTTTTGTAAAGAGGAAAAGAGGAACCATTCATTCAAATGATGAAGATGCAATGATGTTAATTATGTATCAGTTACAATAACAAATGAGAAATGTTCAGGAGGAGAAATTCTTAACCCGCTTTATTTATGTATCAACCATTTACAGATTTGGCAACACTGATTTTGTTTCTTTAAATAGATTTTCGAAATCATACCAAACACTTTTGCTTGTGTTTATCTAGTTTTGGAGCCATGGCAGGATCCTTGTTGCATCTGCAGTGCTTCTGAAGCTGGTGATCCTCTCAATTGTTTCCATTTTCTGGCTAATGGCTTGTGTTTCTGATACTATCATCTATTATTAGCCTGAGTGCCATTGCCATGGACATATATTGATCTTCTCTGATGCTCTATGACATTAATGGCCATTGCTGGAACCATTCTAAAATCAAATAACTCATCAACCCGCATCTTCCGTCATTGAGTTTGACATTGTTGCAAGAAAAATTAATGTTTTGCTAGTGGATCGTTCAATCTTGGTATGTTCTTGGCCAATTTAAATCCAGGATTTGTCAGTGAATTATCAGGTTCTTTGAGGACAAAGTGAACTGTTTGATCTGTGAAAGAGAGTCGATCTTAGACTTGCTTGGAATGTTTCTCCAAATCCCTTTCTTCTTATTGAGACAAGTCATTTTAATTCCCTGCTTGAACAAAAAGTTCTTATTCTACAAAAACAACTGATTCCTCAGACCAAAAAACTCATCAGTCTCTTTCTCCGCCTTCAAAAATGGTGGTGAAGAGGGGCTGAATCTGAAGCAATTTCCTCGAAATTGCCAGCCATATCACTGCCCCTAAAGTGCGGGCTGTGAAAACTCCCCTCAACCCAAGAAAATGGAAGGGGGGGAAAGAAGAAAAAACACAACGATGGAACAGGACTCTGGGGCACCTCAACATTTATTCATCAGAGCTAGCAGCTGCAGGGACTTTCTTTATTTCTTTGAGCTGCAGGGATACCAGAAGAAAGGCCTAAGCAGCAACGGTGACTTCATGGAAAGTCTCTGGATTGATCGAGCTGCCACCACAAGCCAAAGGCTGGCTTGCGCTGGCGCTGGCGCGAAAGTCTCTCTCCTCTTCAACAATGGTATCGAGCATCTTTACCAGCGGGCGCTTTGTCACAGATATCAGTCGCGGTGGGGCAACTTCTGTCACGAACAGCCGTGCTTTCGGTCCCTTGGCCATTTCAATCTTGGAACAAGCAAGAGTTTGGCTGAGCTGAAGAATGAGATGAGAGAAATGGGATTATGTGTAGCCAATTTGGAGAGTTGGGTTGTAGAGAAGAAACTCTGCTGAGGCTGCAAATTTATAGGGAAGGCTTTAGGGCTTGGCAGGCTGCTTTAGACATAGCCACCTTGTGATTAAACATCAAACTGTTCTTTGCCAACTCTCTTGTCATCTTTGTGAAGGAAAAGACAAGGCTGGAGAGCCATTAGGCCTGTGCCTCATGCTTGGCTTTCTTAGAAGAGGGGACCAAAAATCTTGACAAGTCCTCCACCTTTTAGAGGGCTATTTTCTTTCAGGATTCTCCTGTGATGTAAAAAGTTTTCGATGTTTTTCAAACCTCAAGTTGCGCTGTCCTCGAAAGCACCTTGGGAACTGGGACTTACGTGGCTTGCCTCGCAATCACTTGTGTCGATCCACGGGATTGGACCATCCATTGGTGTAAGAATTGAACTAATCAAGATCAAGGTCTCTTAAGATTTTTCATGTTTTCATTATTGTGGCAATTGCTAGAAGGAAATCGACATTCAAAGAAAAAGACTGAATTCAAACTATTCCAATGCCGTATTGCACAGGAAAAATGAGAAGCTTCTTTGGCAGAAGGACCATCAAGATGAGGCCAGAGCCTTCAGCTCAGTTAGGTTGGTCCGCAGCAATTAATATGGAGGGGACCAAACACTGTACTATAATTTTCCATCAGAAGTGTACATTGTCTTCATCCTCTTGCCTAAAAGCATAACATAAACACCTCTTGAACCATAACACATAGATTGATGGCATCTTTGTAAACACCCTCAAGAAATTAATGGCCTAGATCTGATAGGAGACATCTTCGAACTGAGCCGGGTATGTAGGCGTATGGAAAACTATCCTACGGTGTCCTTTGGGATAGTCTCTTTGATAGTTAAGTTAGAAAGAGTTGTAGGCGTAGAGAAACTTAGGAAAGTATGAAGGAAATGAGAAAAACAATAAGTAGATCAGTTTGTAATCCCTTGAAAAATTGAGGTTTTGCCCTTTTCTACCTAGTGCACCCATTGGTAATGCCATACTTTTATTTGTTCAATCCAAAAATTTTTCGTTGAATATCCAACATGCCAACACTCTATCGACATAATTAGTGATTACGAGAACTCTGCGAGATAGTAACATAAATGAAATTACCAACGTGGCATGATGGGAGTCAGCATATGCCTAAATGCACATCAAATGATAAGTTTGTCTAATATACCACATGATAATTCTCATCCACTCATGACTCACCTGCACCATAAATAGAAAACAAGACACCAACCAATGGCAAGAACTTCCTATCTTCTCAAATGGCTAGTGACTGAATGTTTGGTAGATGAGAAAATTTGTTGGCAGGACCACCCAACTGCAGTTGAGAGGTTTCATTTTGTTAATTTTACTCTCTGTACTTGTATGTCAGAGAGGACGTAGACAGCCATCGGTTTTGTTTCTCCGCAAAATGCTTGTCAGCCATTTATCACAATCTCTCTCTCTCTCTCTCTCTCTCTCTCTCTCTCTCTCTCTCTCATGTGATGAAGGCATGACATCTTGGTGATTTCATAGGCTTCAGAGTTGGCTTTTATTTAAGGGTATTCTTGTTCTTAGAATCTCTGGTTAAGGTGAAGCCATGGCTTCTCTTTTCCATGGAGCATAGATAGCCAGTGGACTGGCAATATTGGAAGAGCACTGAGGCTGTTACACAACTTCAACCCATTATTTTTCAGTCACAAAAAAATAATTTTACCTTTCGGTTAACCACCAAAGAATAAAAGAGTAAATTAATTAAATTATTTGAAAGATCTCTTCAAATAAAACTCAACTCGTTATAAAAATCTAAGTCTAACTAATTTACTTTAAAAGGAATATGTTTAATTATTTGAAGCAACATAACAACAACATTTATATGAGTTCATTTATCTTCAAATAGACATTTATGAAAGAATTCGTTTGTTTTATTTTTCTTGACAATTTACTTTAGAGATATTTTTGACTTTTTTTAAAGTAATTATAGAGATTTTGAGTTAAAGTGTGAGAATTATCAATATTTAAATATATAACACATTAATATATAAATATCACATGTGAATATTCAAATAATATTTTGGATTAATTTTTCACCATATTTATCCAAAACAAACTTTTGTAGTATAACAAACCAGCTCTAGCAAATCTAATAAGCCTACCCACTTGCTAATTAACAAAGTGGGAAAATGTACCCTTCCATTCAACAAGAAAGATCTGGTCTCTGATACCACAAAGTCCTAATCTATCCCCTCTTCATGAAAGGTCACACCAATATGGAGCTTTGATAAACATGAAGTTTATCTATCTATATATATATATATATGTGTATGCATGCACCCACATAAGAATTTGTAAATATTATTTTTTGAGTGTATATTAAAAGAATTTATTACACCTAAACAATAGTTTAGACATAATTTATGTGTGAACTTTTGAAATATTTAAATTTTGATAATAAAGAAAGACTACTATAATATAATCTTTCTATTAGGTCAGTTTTAGTGTTGACACGTCGTGTAGCTTAAAATGACACAAAATGTTAGATAAATTAAGTATTAGCAAGTATGTTATAGTAAGACAACATATAAGTAAAAAAAAAAAAAAATATATATATATATAGTTAATAAAAAGAAAAAAAAAGTAAATAGATTATGTGTAATAAGTTATATATATTTTTTAATTTGTGTAATGTATATCTCACAAATATTATTATTATTATTATTATTATTATTATTATTATTAATACACATTTTAGTTTATGTATTTATATGTTTTTTTATTTAGACATTCAAACTTTTTGTTGTTTCAATTACTATCATAAATTATAAAATTTTGAGTTAATTACATATATCAACAAAGTTGTTGAGAACAATGAATTAAGTATAATTTATAAGTGTAATTGAAACAACAAAAAGTTTAAAAATACAATTGACTCAAAATTGTATAGTTTAAAAATATAATTAAAATAATAAAAATTTTAAATATCTAAATAAAAAAAATGTGCACTTACCTAGATTAAAATATGTATTTCGTCATTATTATATGATACCGACATGCCAAGTCAACATAAAAATTGTATCACATTAAACTAATTTAGACCTAATTACTAAAATTGAGATGACTAGATAGAATTATAAATTTAGCGGCATATCCCATCAACTCGTCAAGAAGAAGATGATGAATTGAAGAAGAATATGCCAGAAACACAGATTGTCGTTATTCTTGCTCATGCCCTTTCATGGCAGCCAATTAGGGTGGTTTGATTAATTTTTTTAAAAATGCAATAAACATAATCACTAAAATTCAAGAATTAATACACATTCAACAAAATTAAAATAATTTCACGAAATATTACAAATTACAAAATACAAAATTCAAAATTAATATAATATGCCAATGTGTCTGTTAATTTGTTGAATTATAAAATTAAAATCGATCATCTATACTTAATTTTTCCTAAACCCTAAACCACCACCCAACACACGGATCAAAAAATCACAATTTAAGTCAATTCAATTTCCAATTTGAGCGAGTTGATCTTTTCTACGATAAAGTGAAAGGGTAATTAGCTCATGATCTTAAAAAGTAAATCAGATTAGTTTTATTGGTTTCTGATGAAGGAAAATTTTGAAGAATAATTACCTCGATGCCCCCGCGAATTAGCCAACGAGCCAATGACACGTGTTCACCAAAGGGCGATTGAAAATTACCGCCCAGCTTACGTTGAGGAAGGCATGTGTCTAGGTCAACTCAGAGAATATCATATTTGGAAGCCCCAAATTCGAGTCTAATGAGTGTATCTCGATATCTTCGATCTTTGTGGTTTTCCCAAAGGCTCTAAAGGCGATGATTGTCTCGAGATTCTTAAGGATGATGGGCGTATTTATTCCACTTAAGATTGTGTTTCCTAAATTGAGAGGATCATTATCCCAAAATATTCAGAGAATAACTTCTCCTCTACTCGCGGAAACAAATCCAACAACAAATCCCTCTGCAATATTGGGCAGACTTTCTTCAATGGAAAAAGGGAGAAATTCCTATCCTCAGGGGACGACTCCCGACTCCTCATAAATATGAGCGGATCCACATAGGTAAGGAAGATTTTTCTACTTCTACTAAATATACTTCAATATTGATTGTCCTAAGAACTAACTTGAGCGTCGGAGTGATCCTGGGGAAGCAAGGCACCGACGCATTTGGCAGGTACTCAATACGAGACAAGGGTAGTGATCGTCCCCACATAATTAGTTTCAAAAATCATTATTTTATAAAATGAAATGGGTAAAATCTACTCTCACCCTTGGTGTTTAGATTATTTTAAAAGATCACGTATGATTTAAATTTCGCATTTGAGCTTGATTGCTCGTTTTATAAATTTGAAAAGGCCCATTATGTTAGTTTAAACTATTGATTGTGTTTTAAGGTAAATCTGGTGTTATTGATTGGGCTAGGCCAGCTTGTGTCTTGCTAGGCTCGGCACTGTGCATGCTGGGCTCACCCAGGGTGGCCAAACATGGCCCTGCTATAAGTAAGTTCGGCCAGCCCACAATGCCTTGGAATTTTTAACTTGTTAACTAAACGCATGATACACTTTTTTAGAAATAAAATTACATGAAATATATTTTAAAATCATAATAATTATTTCTAATTCCATAACAATATTTTTTTATTTTTGAACTAATTTTATAAATACTTCCAAAATTTAATATCAACTTTTTTTTTTTCGATTATCGATCAAGTCAAGCATAACTACATTAACATGTTAGGTATGAATCAATTTGAAACCATCTTAATTATTGAGTCTATCTTGGCCTAATTGGGGATGATTGCCCTTGCACGACCCTTGGTATTCATGTCATCAATTACGTCAGGAAAAGTAATTCACAGATTAAGCCTTTTGACCATTACGTTGAGCAAGAATCGAATTTACAACCCACCAAATTGACACCGACATATTGTTCATCTGACCACTCAACCTATGTCCAGAGGGCCCGCCTTGGCCCAACTTATTTTCTATAAGAATGGTTAAACCTTATTGATATCTTTTAAGGTAAATCCCATATCGTTTCAATTTAATTTTAATTTTTCAGAGACTGGATTTTATTTAAATTTAAAAAAATCTCATATAAATGTATTTAGTATTTGAGGCTTAATATAAATGTATTTAGTATTTGAGACCAAAACAATAGCAGCACCGTCAGTCGCGGTGTGGACAAAAAGCAAGCCCTTGACCTCACTTTTTCTCTCAGGGTTAGATTTCAAAATTCAAAAAGGCCAACGGTCCCCTCTAATCGTAACGGCAAAATGAATGCTTGCTCCAAAACCAAACGAAATCATCGCCATCTCCCTCTCTCTCTGATTCAGAAAGCATTTTAAACCCCTTTTATCTCTCGAAGAAAGGCGAGCGAGAGTATTCGATTACCCACGCTTTCAATTCAAACTGTTTCTCTCTCTCCTCTTATCAATGGAAGCCCATCAATGGCGTGACCCACTTCTCATCACCGACGTTTCTTGGCAGCAACAACACATTTCTCTCTCTCCTCGTAAGTCTGTCTCTGTCTCTGTCTGTCTCTCGATTGCAGACGCTTTATAACCGATGCAATTTCGCATTGCAGACGTTTCAATCACTTCGCCGAGCTCAAGAGCTTCAACAATGGCGGATCCCGACGAGGTTCATCCACATGAAAGCGAAGGTACTATCTCCAAAACTTCATATCGCGACTTTAATTAGAACCCAGGCAAACCCTTCCCGATCTTGGAAATGATTGTTAATTTTCGCAGTGAAGCGTGATTATTGGCAAAATGGAAGTTCAGAACCCAACAATGATGAAAAGTTTGATGATCCGGTTCAGAAGAGTCCCGTTAACGGTAGGAATTTCAAGAAGACTTGGCGCTCTGTTCTTTTTCCTCTCTGGGTTATCTTGGAAGGATTTGCTGACTACCCTATTCTTGATTTCTATTTTCCAGCTCGATCGATGTTCGGGTTTTCTCTGACATCCCCAGACTTGGTTATCTGCACCGGGTCGCCTGACATTCGCAGAAGCAGCTATGAGGAGGAGGTCCCTCAGTTCTTGAGGGGACTCCCCATAGAGGTTTCTCTAGAGAATGGCATCAATGGGCCTGAAGTGGATGGAAGCCAAGAAACCCCAGGGGCTGCAAGGTTTGCAGCTTCTTGGCAAGCCGGGGAGGAAGATGTCAGCCCAGAAGCTTCTTTGGAGCTTCTTCCAGTCCCGGGGATTGAACCCAAGGTTCCGAGCAAATCCCTCCCTGTTCTAAGCATCAATTCAGGCTCAACATATGGCTACACAGCTTTAGATGGGACTAAGTTTCTGGAGGACAGTTGGTTCACTGGAGGCGACACTATAACAACTGACACCAAAGTTGGGAATGGGGAAGAGCTTGTTCTATACCAAACTGCAAGATTTGGCAACTTTTCCTATCATCTGAAGACACAGGAGAGTGGGAATTACATCGTTGATCTGCACCTCGCGGAGATTGTGTTCACAGATGGCCCTCCCGGGATGAGAGTTTTCGATGTCTACATACAAGAGAAGAAGGTAAGAAGCCGTGGATTACAAAGTTCGACTTCTATAACAATTCACATATTGAAAGATGGGGGTAGCTTGCTGAATCAGATTTTTTGATTGTGTTATGTTCCAGGCTGTTTCCTGCATAGACATTTATGCGAGTGTCGGTGGAAACCAGCCTCTGGTTATAAGCAATTTGAAGGCTTTTATCAGTGGTGATGAGGGATTATTTCTCAGATTTGAAGGCGTGACTGGAAACCCTCTTGTGTGTGGCATTTCTGTGAGGAAAGATCATTCTGCAAGTAAGTGAAAGATCATGTTTAAGGAAATGTTTGCATAAGATAGTATTGAATCCCAATCCTATGATCTTAGTAAAGAATTCTACTCCGGAGTAATATATGGTTAGGTGCTCGGCCTGGAAGTCAGCAATTGAAGGGCCTCACCGGATTCCTATACTCCTGGGTCTCCCCTTTTCACATAGAAAAAAAAATAAAGAACCTTTTATACCCACCTTTCTAAGTACTAAGAAAGATATCTATTGGCTCCTCAACCAGGTCTAGAGGAAGTTAAATTGCTTGAAGCTATAGGAATCTCCCAAGTGCCAGAATGTGAGCCACCAGAAGTAATATTTCTTGTGAAACCTATCTATGGTTGCAAGTTTTTTATGTAACTGTAGTGAACAGAATAAATTTGTTTAATTGTACTTGTGTTAATGATGTGCATTAGGATAGTGGGGACTGTGAAGTGGAAGGACAAATACAAAAGCTTCAAGAAGAGTATCAGTGCCAGAAGGAACTAAATGAAACAAGGAGGGCTTTGGAGGAACTCAAGAGGGAGAATGAATGTAAGAGCAAGGAGTGCCAGGAAGCATGGAGGTCTTTGCAGGAGCTCCAGAATGAACTCATGCGCAAGTCGATGCATGTTGGTTCGCTAGGTACGGCAGTTCTGAGTGTCGATTGTCTCCATTCTTAAGTGCTTCTAGATTTGCAGGTCTGATTTTCTTTCCCTTTCTGGGACAGCTTTTGCCATTGAAGGACAAGTGAAAGAGAAGAGCAAATGGTTTTCATCCTTGAGAGACCTCAAAAGGAAATTGAAGGTACTGCAACTTGTAGCCTTCAATCTTTCCATTCCCTAACTCATTTCAAACTCTCTATCCACGTATCAAGAGTAGTGCTCTCAAAATTCCTTTTTATAATACTCCATCTTTGTGATTAGAAGGTCATGGATTTGAGTTGTAGAAACAACCTCTTTGTATAAGGTCAAAGCTATGTACAAGGACGACCCCCAACCCTCACAAAGCAGGGAGTCCCTTGTTAAGTTCTATTTATTCTGCAGGCATGCTAACTTGTTTTTGGGATCTTTTTCTAACAGATTCTAAAAATGGAACAAATCAGCCTGTTAGACGAGGCACTGTCATATAAAAAGTACTTGGTAGATATGGGCAACATGAGCTCTATCATTCAGTCCAAATGTAAGTTTACATGCCCATCGTTCTAACTCTGTTTCCATTCAGTCTTCTTACCCCCTTAATTTTTGAGTCTCTGTTGACAGTATGTCAGCAGGTAGAATTGCATGAAGATCTTAAACTCAAATTCCTCAAAGGAGCCAAGGAACAAAAGGAACTCTACAACAAGATTCTGGAGTTGAAAGGTCAGGAGATTGTTCCATCTCTTGCAGTGATTCTAGGAAATAGAAAATTGAATTAAACTTAGTTAATCATGGCTTTCCCTTGCAGGCAACATTAGGGTTTTCTGCCGGTGTAGACCTTTGAACACTGAAGAGATTACTGCAGGAGCTTCAATGTCAATTGATTTTGAAGCTTCTAAAGATGGCGAGCTAACAGTAAAATCAAACGGTGCAGCCAAAAAGACCTTCAAGTTTGATGCCTTTTTTGGACCTCAATCAAGTCAAGGTAACCAGTGATTAATTAGCAGCTATCCATGGTTGGCAAGGGATACCTTTGCATCTGTTCACTCACTTTGTTCTAACGAACTCCTCCTGTTTCCATGCCTATGTTTTCCATTTCTTATTGCTTATTTGCTGCACAGTTGAAGTTTTTGAGGATACAGCCCCCTTTGCAACCTCAGTCCTGGATGGATACAATGTGTGCATATTTGCTTATGGACAGACAGGAACTGGGAAAACTTTTACAATGGAGGGCACAGACGAGGCCAGGGGAGTGAACTTCAGAACTCTCGAGGAGTTGTTTCGCATCATTAAGGAGAGAAAGGAGCAGTTTGAATATGAAATATCTGTGAGTGTTTTGGAGGTATATAATGAGCAGATACGAGACTTGCTCATACCAGGATCTCAGCCAGGTGTAACTGCAAAGAGGTAGGCTAACTTACCTGCTGCTCATCTTCTTTCAGAATGGAACTTTTATTTTCATCTTGGCTTATCAGAGAAGCACACTAAATTCCTTGCATAATCTTTTATGTTGGTCAAAAGACATTGGAAAAGTCCAGCTAGAGTTTCTAGAATGAGATTGCTTAGTCTTCTGCAACGTGAATTGGTATTAGGATGAACCTGTTCCCTAATTTTAGAGTAATTTTAGAGAAAAGGTTCACTTATTGAAACCCTCAAATACATTGAAGACTAGATGCTATCTACTTTGTGCTCACAATCCAATTGGGTGTTTGCAGGCTTGAAATAAGGCAAGTAGGGGAGGGAATACATGATGTCCCAGGACTGGTTGAAGCTCATGTGAACAACATGAGTGAGGTTTGGGAAGTTCTACAGACTGGTAGTAATGCAAGGGCAGTTGGATCGACAAATGCTAATGAGCACAGTAGCCGATCCCACTGGTTTGTCACTTCAGCACAATTCCTCTTCATTTGATTCTATAAATTTCATATGACAAAGAACCATACTTAAAGTTGGAATCTACTGCTTTCTAGTGCAGCATACACCGTGTGATGGTGAAAGGGGAGAATTTGTTGAATGGGGAATGCACAAGAAGCAAGCTTTGGCTGGTTGATTTAGCAGGAAGTGAGAGAGTAGCTAAGACTGAAGTACAAGGTGAAAGACTGAAGGAGACCCAAAATATTAATAGGTCGCTTTCTGCACTTGGAGATGTCATATCTGCCCTTGCTACTAAGAGCCCGCACATCCCTTTTAGGTACTCAAGTAGCTAACTCATTCATTCCTTAAATTTGTAAGTTCTACATTTGTTTTCTGCTCCTAAGTACTCATCTGTTCTGGACCATGATGTTTGGTGTAGGAACTCCAAGCTAACTCACTTGCTTCAAGACTCTCTAGGTACTTTGTTTTCTATTACGTAGTAGCAAGAAACAGCCTTTTTGGCTGTTGAGTTTATCTATGCTCGGAAATGAAACTTATTTACAATGTATTTGTGTTCATAGGAGGAGATTCAAAGACACTGATGTTCGTACAGATTAGTCCAAATGAGAACGACCTTAGTGAAACTCTTTGTTCACTCAACTTTGCAAGCAGAGTGAGAGGAATAGAGTTGGGTCCTGCAAAGAAGCAATTGGACAGCTCTGAACTCTTGAAATACAAACAATTGGTAACAATAACCTCTGACATACAGAATTTTCACCCTTCTTGCATCCTCCATCTCTTTACTGTCCTAGAAGTTACAAATCAAATTATCATTTTATGCTTGTTAGTTTGAGAAGACCAAACTAGACTTGAAGAGTAAAGATGTGCAAATTAAGAAGATGGAGGACACAATTCATGGTTTGGATGTGAGGCTAAAAGAAAAAGACATGAAAAACAAGAACTTGCAGGACAAGGTATGTTGAATAAAAAACCTTTCTCCTTAAATTTGGATAACAATTAAGTCATGGTGTGAGACGGATTCATTTGGCAGATTAAAGAGTTGGAATCACAACTCCTGGTAGAGAGAAGGCTGGCCCGGCAGCATGTTGATTCAAAGCTTGCAGAACAACAGCAAGTAATGAGACAACAGCAAGAAGATCAGAACTGTGCACCTGCAAGGCCACCACTTGCAAGTAGACCATTTGGAATGCACAAGAATTTTAATGAAGGCAAAGAGCAACTCAATCAAACTCGGCCGCTCACTGATAACAACAGCTACAAGCTTCCATCACCTCCTCCTACAACAGATACTGTTGTTAAGCAAAATGATCCCACAGAGAAAGAAAACAATCCTGAACTGGCAGAACAACCTATGATGCCAAAGAGGACTGGCAGAGCTTCTCTCTGCCCAACCGTACAAAAGATTCCATCATCTTCAGCTCCACGGAGAAACTCCCTAATTCCTTTACCCAGTGCAGTGAACCTAGCCAAGATCACGCAACCACTGGTGCCATTGCCACCAATCCAAGCCAATATGAGTGAAGAGACAGATGGAGATGAAGCCAAAAGCTTTCCTGAACCCACACCTTGGGATAGTCCTAAAGATCATAAAAGTGGAGTAAAGAAGCTAAGCAGCATATTGAGACGAAGCTTTCAAAAGAGGATGCAAATGAGGTCCCAATTGCAGCAAAATATAAGAAGAGGGGGTATAAATGTGGGGATGGAGAAGGTTAGAGTTTCCATTGGAAGCAGAGGGAGGGCGGCTCATAGAGTACTCCTAAACAATGCTAGACGGGCAACCAAAGACATTCAGTCGAAGCAAAACCAAAGAGAAAAGGAGAGAGGATGGAATATTGGAACAGGAACAGCAGGCAGAGCAGTCATGTGAATGGTGGTGAAGAATCTTTGTTTCTTTTCAACTCCTGCATCCTTGGATGATGCCAACCATCCATGGATTAGCAGGGATGAAGTAAAATAGAAAAGTTGTGTATTGATTTTTTGGATGATGCCAATCATCCATTTGAACCCGTTATGTGATGATGGTTTGATTGTGTTGTACATACCACTAAATCTATAAATTAGTTGCATTAAAAGAGTGATTATGGGACCTAACTAGAACATGTCTAACAATGTGATTAGATGATTGTAATATATTCTTATTTCTTTAACCTTTTTCTTCCGGAAAAGACTCGATATTGAGAAGGAAAAGCATGCTAAAGCAACATTAAATTAGAATCCAGAAATCACACAGTTCAGAGGGGCCATAATAGGATTTATCAATTTTGAGTTCCGAGTCATCAGTAACAGAAAGGGGGTAGGAAATCGACCTATCGGCTACCGGAATCTTCAACAGGAGTCTTGGCGACGATAGAGAGGGCGTGGAGGCCAGAGCGGAGCTCGTCCGCAAGGAGATCGTAGACCATGCGGTGGCGCTTAACCAGGCTTTGGCCGTCGAACTTGACGGAGACGACCTTGACGTTGAAGTGAGTCTCGCCGTTAGGGTTGCCTCTCATGGCGGCATGGCCCGCGTGCTGGTACGAGACGTCTTCCACTTCCACGGCGGTCGCGTCCAGCGCAGACTGGAGCTTCGACTTGATTCTGCTTGCCCGAGACGCCATCGATGCCACCGCCTTTTTCATGTTCAAAGCTTCGAATTTGTTGGGTTTCCTCTGAAAGATAAAGCCATTTTTTTTTTTTTTTTTGGACGGGGAGGGGGGGTTGGTTGTAATTTATCACTTTAGTATTTAATTTTTTATTTAAATATATTTATGTATTTTACCAATTCATTTGCTTTCATCTTATACTAATTTATAAAATATACAGCATACTTAAGAAAAAAAAATGTGTAATATTGTCGCACTAAAATCTATTTTTTTTAGACGTAATTATAATTTTTTTTATTACATACAAACTCATTGACTGATTGAAATTAAAGAAAAACCCTATATTCAGTTTAGATTATTCATTAAGACAACTCTATATTTAGTTTTAGAACCATTGAGAGTAATCTTTTTTGATTGAATAGAATACGATCAATATAACTCATGATTATAAGTTTCTAAGATTATAAAGAGTTATTATAGAATCACAATATTTCTTTTTTAACTTTTTTGTGAATTTCATGCGTTGCTAAACTGCCTAGTCCCCTACTCTATTTATAGAAAATTAGGACAATAACTCTTAGGTAATTATATAATCCATATGGATATTCCTAATTTACCCCCAACTTAATTTCTAATTACATGTTAACCACAACCTATCTATATCCTCTAAAATAACGATCCATTATCACTGCTAAAGCCAACATTAACCTTACTTGAGACAACAACTCTAACATGTAATTTAGCTTCTATTTCATTTGATTAAAACCCATTTAACATTAATAAGTCAAGTAAAAACAAAAATAATTTTTTATATACAATATTGTTACTCAATACTCATTTGTCCATGCTATTGATTAACATAAAAGTACTTTTTACGTGCCTTGATCAATAATAAAACATTATTTCATATAATCGGGACCAAAACTTTATAGAGATAGAACACAACTATAATATGAGAAGATCAATGTTGTTTAGGAGAAAAGAAAGATAATCTTTATAAAGTCTTGAATCTTGATCTATAATAAATAAATTTGAATTATTATATTTCGACAATAATAATTTTAAAGTTATACCAAATGGGTACATTTGCTTGAGTCAAAAACTATAAATGAAAGTGACAAACTCAGAATAAATCAGCACCTCAAGTGACCAATCCATGGCTAAACCTTACAAGTTACAAGTAGCTAAACAAAATTTATATTAAGCAAAAGGAATAAAAAGAACAAAAGCTAAACAGTAATTAGGTAAAGAGATGATAACACACTTGGAAGAATCTCTGAATGTACAGTTAACTAACCCTTTTGAGGTGCATATATGCTCATTGTCTAATCCATGGCTTAGAAAATGTTAAAATCCAACAGCATACTGCAATTACTCATGGATGGTATCTCTATATATATGAATTCATTTGTATGACTCAGAAACAATGTGCCTAACCCCTGCCCTATGCTCCTCAGCTTAATGTTTTCCATTTCTTCAAAATGGCATCTTTAACATGTTTTACGAAGATGTCTTCCTCAACCTGAAAAGATCATTTCAGTAGATATCTGTTTGGATTAGCCGCATCAGGGAGAAAGATGATGAATCGAAGCAAGAATGCGAGTAGGTAATTACCATAACCCGATCATTGATTCCCATAGTCTTCGCCATGAAAATGAAAAGGTGTCTTGGCTGGTTGGTTCCTGGATCAGGCCCCCGATGAGAGTCTCAGCTGAAGGTCCCATTTCTTTGACGAGTTTGATAGATTCAGAGAGCCGATTGAGCAGGTTTATCAAAGCAATGACTTCGTTTCTTTGCAGGTGCAGCTGTAAAGACGAGTTATATAAACACTAGAGAGAGAGAGAGAGAGAGGAGTTCGGATGAAACTATATTAACTGCTAATTGAATGGAATGAAAATATCTTGGCCGGAGAGTTGCAAGTTCGAACTAATTTGAGAAGGAAATTGGCAAATATCATAAATCTGGAGACTCACAACTTGATCTGGGTGGTTTTGACCATCAACAGAGAAGAGGATCTTTAACGCGGTGCCAAGACCAAGAACCTGAAGCTTTCCCCAGAGGCGGCACTTTTCGCATCCCACACAATCCATTAGGGCACTGTAAATTGGAGAATTATGGATAGAACTAAATTAACAACCAGATGAACAGAAACCATATAAAAGTATGGTCTTGATTTAATGATGAATGGTGTGGTAGGTCAAGTAAGCTAACAATCAATTGTTGTTTTATCACTAGGTTAAATGCCATCTGATATCATAAAAAGGGCGGTAATTTGTGTAGAACCGCCTGGAACATATAAGAACCTGGAATGTAATTTTTGTTCAGCTTTGTAACCTGATATTCTTGAATTGCTTTTGAATCTGCTGCTTCAGTTCAGGCCCACTCTGGCCTTTCCACAACTTAGCTTCATCAAATGGAAGTGGGCATGCAGCTCGCAGTTTGGAGTTATAAAGTAACTGACGCATCAGGGATTGTGCTTTCAGATCCTCAGCATGGTTACCAGTGTCGTACTCGGCCTGCTCCAAGTAATCTGTTGCCTGTGAAACATTTCAAAACAATAAGAAAGGTTCTTGACATATAGTCCTTTTTTAAACAAAGATGAGCAGACTTCTTACTTTTGTCACTGCTCGAAGAACAAAGAGGAAGGTGAAGTACAAGTTTCTAACACGATCAGGGTATCTCAAGACACGATTGTACATCAAATCAAGATTTTGACCCCACTGCAGTATCAAAATAGGAATGTCAGGTTCCTGTTGATCTATGAAAAGGAAAATACAATGATAAGCTTCTATAGGCTACTTTGGTTTAAACAACTTGAAGGAAGTAAGTTCTCAGAAAGCTTTACAAGAATATATTTGTTTAATGATCAAATCATTTCCATTCTACAGATTTTATGACAAAGCTCCCGAGATGTATCATTTCTTTCTAATTAAGCTTGATTGCAAGGAATAAGAAACAGTGTCACCACAAAAAAAAAGAAAAAAAAAAAGAAAAAGAAACAAAGAAGAAAGTAACCTCTATTAGCTAATTTATTTTGACCTGAGAAAGCTTTCAAGTCCCACTACATTAGTCCACAACTCAGAACAGGACCAATCATGAGATATCATACAGAAAATTTCAAAGATATGCAAAGGAAAGAGTCAAACCAGGCTGGTAGATTCATCAAGCAGATAATCAGCAGCAATATGGACTGAAATAGAGGAGTGAAGGCCAGATATTAATTTGTACAAGACTTTTTCCTCCTGGCAAATTTCTCCTGATGAATCTGCATGAAAGAAAGAACTGCAAATCAAAGTCCATCAACAAAAGGCCAGGTTTAAAGATTATCAAATTAAGGGGGAGAAACACTACAGGAAGATGATGCTAAGCTAATCACACTCAGCATTCTTCTTGGCTGCTGATCAAAACCAATATTGAAGGAATTATATTGCTAGCACAACCTTTATTATTGGGGGAATTATCCTCATTTGAAAGACTACTTTTATGGACGCAACCATTCATTTCAAATATCCAACAACAATGATGGACCAGTTCTTCAACATGAGTTAAAAAGGCCAAGTTAGAACATAACAACTGAAAGGTCACATCTTAATCCCATATAAGAATGTTCAAGCTTCGTGTAACCTAGGATAGTGTTGCTCTACAAGTAGCCAGCAAGACAAAGCAGCCTAGCATCCTCACTATTGTGTGTTTCTGACAGAGCATATTCAAAAGCCGTGTGGTTGAGTGCTAATTTTCAGAATATTCTGCTACTGACGAACTCACATTTTGGACAATTTTCTGAATACACAGCATCCCATATCCTTCTAGCGGATGGACCAACATAGCCTGTATAACGTTCAGGATTCAATTGAAGATTCACATATGTCATCCCACCTGCAGATACAAATTCATTAGTCAACCCCTTAATGTTCTCTTCTCAAATGATCTACTTGAAGGAACAAACAAAAATTGATATCCCACTATGGCAGATTGATAACCAACATCAACTATAAAAATAGTGCCTTCCCTTGTTAAAATATTGAAAAATCACAACTTTTTTTTTTTTTTTTTATAAGTAACACAAAAAAACACACATTTCAGGAACATCTAGCAACCAATAAACAAATAACTTCAGGGCTTGGAAAATAATGAAATATTCAGCATCATCAAAAAAAGACAGAATTACTGTTGTCCGTCTCATCATCATTGGTCCATGGGTTATCTATTTCCATCCAGCCTCTGAAAGCTTTACTGTCTAGTGTACGGTCAACAGCAGCCTGTGGCTTCCCCTCTTGGCACACCAAATCATCAGATGGAAGACCGCGGCCAAATGGCTTCTTAAAAGTTTCTGGAAATTCACTCTCAGGACATTCACAAACACTGCAATCACGCAAGCGGCACATACCATCATCAGGCCAGAAAGGGCAATCACACCACAGCTTTACCTGCAAAAGCAACATACAAATCAGCTTCAAGGAATCACCAAGTAATCCAAGATCCTAGGAAATATTTCCAAATGAGAAATACTTCATCTTTTCAATTTGAATTTGTATGAAGGATACTGCCTGGCACCACAAAATATGATCAGACAACCTTTCTGAGGGTAGAAATGTATCCATACTATTCATAAATGTTTTGAGCAAAAAATAATCCAATCCCTCTGGTAGTTGTCTATGCTATCACCCCATTATCCTAACATTTAATGGCTTCAGTTTGTTGCAACTTGGATTCTTTATCTCCTACTAAGCAGTAACAGTGCCATTTGGCAGGCATGTTCACTAACATAATGGTAATCAGCAGTTGGTGCTCAGAAGGATGCAGTATAATCTCATATGTGCAAGTCCTTAGACAATAAATTAAGTACATATAAAGTTATATTTAGTAGCTTAGAATTCAGAAACTTCCTAAAGAATTTCATTCATTGCAACAAATAAAGCTACTTGTTGCATGCTATTTGCATCTGAATCCACCAATTACATTTCATAGCTTAGAATTCCCAATTTTCTAACAGAACTTCGTCTGCATATATTTTTCAGTTAGATTAGATAAAGCTCTTGCTGCACATTATTTGCATCTGAATTCACCTATTGCATAGATAGATTAGCTATATAGGACAGAATCCATGATATCAGCCCTATTATTGGCCTAAGTTTGGGGCAAGAAAAGTAGACAGGTACTTTTAAGGTTTGTCATCCTCAAAACTATCATTCAAGGGAAAAACATTGGAAAACATAACATCACCTCCAGTCCAATCCCTTATTCCCCATCCACACCAGATCTCAGTAACCAAGCCTCAATTACAGGGGAAACAGAAAAGGAAGGAATAAAGACAAATAAATAAAAATTTATCTCATTTTATTCTAGTAAGGAAACATTGAGTTTCAAAAATTTTCCACAACAAGAATGCTTTAAAGACTCCTTTATCACCTGTTCAGATAGATGTACACGTCACTAAGAGGTATTGCCCTTCAAGACCTATACTCTTGATATTACAGGACACCAACTTAGGAGCTGAAGCAGTGGTGAGGAGAGATTGAAAACAATCTCAAATAAGGATGCTTTTGTCAAATCCAATCATTTCAGGGTGGCATTATGGGTTTTCTTTTTTTACATTTTTAGACTTTTAAGTCGTCTGCATATTTGGTTTCCACTATTTTATTATGCTTCCACCTTCAGCTAGGATATTAAATTCAGTTACCTATGCATGCAAGAGATGACTCCTCTCTTGCAAACTTGTAGAGATTAAAAAGAAATCAGGCTCTTTGTTTAACCCATATCAGTTCTGTCAACGTGTTTGATGAACCATCATGTTAAAATAACAAAGAACATACATGATTGTTGGCAGTTGTACCAGAGATAAGAGCTCAATTAGGCATCTCAAAAGTATTTCAGCTGGTACAGAAGCAAAACATTATCCACTGAGCGCAAAGCAAATGTAGTTTATCCAGACTCAGCAAGTCTGAGAAGGAAATAGACAAAAACAATTTGACACGTGTATCCAATCAATAAGCAGGGCATGCCCCAAAATGGCATCAATACTTCTTGACACAATCATGTAATTTAGCAGAAAAAGGCTGCTTGGAACTACTTGATAGTTATCTGACTCTAACAGATTACTTGAACAAGACTTCAAGATTAACCGAGCTTAATTAAATTTTTTGGTAATGAATACAGCAAACAAAATGTTTCATGAATAAATGTTGACTAAGCCATGAAATAACAACATATCAAGCCTTAATCCTACCATGTGGTGCCAGTGCCAATTACATGAATTCTAATTCTCCAGTCATTTCTATCTATGAATTTATGAAGTCCTTATAACTCATATCATACCTAAGAGTCTCCCACTAAATTGTTTTTGGTCTCCCTCTACCTTTTTGGCTAAAGACATGTTTCATCCCATTCACTCTCCTCGAAGGAGCTACTAAGCAGTGAAGTACTGGTAAAACAATATATCTACATTAGGTAAACAGTTTCTTCTGCCCTCTAACTTGGTGCTTAATAATAATAAATAGAAGGAAGTATTCCCAAAGGGATTGGATAACTTGATGATAAAACAAAAGTGATTCATTTTCCTTGCTGTATTTCAGCTCCCAATAAATATGAAATTGTTCCTCCACAAACATTAAAGCCAGCAAGCATTCAACTCTTTTAACAAAATTAAAATTCATCACTAGAAAATAAGACAAGATAGTAATAAAAAATTAAAACAAACTAAGTCATTAGTTGTTGAATAGAATTCAACTTGTTTTTTATTTCGGATGATTAAAGGAAAGACATCCATTTTAAACCAACCAATTTCAATCTTCACTAGACCTTGAAATATCGAAAGAATGGGGTTGCAACAAGCTCTTGGAGCAAAGGATGCAACACTTCTCCATTAAGATTGTCCACTGTCTCATAATCACAGCAGCAATCTTCAACCATGCCTGTATATTTCCGTGATTCCTGCAGCAAAAGTAACCATTAACTATGTTTGGGACTAGGATTTATCAAGGAAATGAAAGTGAACCAAAAAGAAAAGGAAACAAAATCACTTGTACCTATGCATATTTAATGGATAGCCAAAAAAAAAAAAAAATGTCCATCTTCTCTCATTTTCTAGATTTCTAACCCAACCAAAAGAACTAGTAAATCCAAATTCAACTCTTTCATTTCATTTTCCTATCCTTTTGCTTTATTTTTTTCCCCACACAATTCCAAGTTCCAGACATAGCCTAAGGGTCTCACACTTTCATGTTTCTTAATATTTTTTACCATGGCGTTCTATGGCTCTTTGCCTATACAACATATTAGACGAAGCAAACATCAATTCAACTCCGATACTAAAGAAATTCATTCACTCTCATAAGTTTACACGAATCCACCAATGACAAGAGAGCCACTTCCAAGAAATTAAAAGTTCCAGCAATTCCTATGCCCAGTAGAATCGAACAATTCGAAAGCAGATTCTTTGATGAGTAAGCATTCTACGGCCATACAAAATCCAAATTACGGCGACGTTTCAAATCATTTTCCAGTTCCAAACAACAAAACCGGCTGCGATCCCCAAACAGGGAAAGTGCACATCAACTCAAACGTTATAATGATTAGAGAGAGGAACCTGAGAACAGCTACACAATTTGTGATTGGAAAGGAAGAGAGAGATCTTCTGCGAATGCCTGGAGGCGAAGGACGTAGCGACTAAAACTACGATCACCGCCCCGATCAACCACCCCCGCCGCCACATACTTCGCCGGTTCTTCTGCCCGATCTCCGTTTCCGCCATCACCATATCTATGTATGAATATATCTATACAGGCCTATACATACATAAACATGGATGTATAACCCTAGGATGAATGGAACACAGAAACTCGTAAAATTCTCGGAATCGGAAAGAATGTATGGACACAGGACACAGATATACTGTTTGCTGTCATGCTGCTGCTGGTTTCTGAGGTTGAAGAAGACTTCAAAGTCGAGTTCCCCGTTCAACGTACGGATTTGGGGACACCCAAACACGGCCTTAGCCGCGAAGCTTCGCTTTCGGATTCGAAACGGCAAGTGGTTTCGGTCCGGGATGCCGACGACCGGAGCGAGTCCCACTCGCATGAGAAACCAGTTTGGTAACGCGCTAAAATAAAAGGGAAAATTACACTTAGACCCCTTATAGTTTGGCCATTTATATAACGATCTTTGTAGTTTATTTATTTGTTTTGACATCCCTTCGGTTATTTTAAAAATCTTTCTGAATAAGATGTCCGAGTATATACCAACCTATTGAGTAGAGATGGAAAATGGGCCGGCTCGGCCTGCCACCAAGTGGCCCGCGGGCCAAGCCGGCCGGGCCAAATCGGCCCGCTTAAAAATGGACCAGCAAATTGCTGGCTCTAGCCCGACCCTACACGGGCCCGCGGGCCAAACGGGCTAGCCCAGCCCGCCCAATTTTTTTTTTTTTTTATACCATTTTTGGCGAGGGGCGATACTGAGAATGAGGGGCGCAGGCGACAGAGGGCGAGCGAGGACGAGCGAGGGCGGCGAGTGAGGGCGAGACGAGGACAGTGAGCGATGGTGAGATGAGGGTGAGGGCGATGGCGAGATAAAGGGCGAGCGAGGGCGAGGGCGACAGAGGGTGAGGGCGAGAAAGAGGGTGAGGGCGAGGGCGAGACAGAGGGCGAGAGGTGAGGCTGAGAACGAGGGCGAGACAGAGGGTGAGGGCGAGGGTGAGAGCGAGGGGCGAAGGCTGTTTGAGGGGTGTGGCCG
The DNA here is from genome assembly GCF_014633365.1 of Diospyros lotus. Lineage (NCBI taxonomy): Eukaryota > Viridiplantae > Streptophyta > Magnoliopsida > Ericales > Ebenaceae > Diospyros > Diospyros lotus. The sequence goes on from NC_068352.1 coordinate 31,409,071, forward strand.
ATTAGCGGGCCAAGCGAGCCGGGCCAAATCGGCTCGGCCTTAAATGGGCCAGCAAAATATTGGCCCTAGCCCGGTGCCGGGCTGGGCCCCAACGGGCCACCCGTCGGGCCAAGCCCATTTTGCCATCTCTACTATTGAGGCATTTTTAAATTATAAGAATTTAAAATATTTTTGAATAAAAAAAAAAGCTAAACCCCATATTTTTATTTTTGTACTTTCATATTTTTTTTATATTGTTATTTAAATTTTTTATTATTTATTTACACTCATAAACTTGTATTTTTAAGTCAATTTAACTCATGTAATTTGATATTTCTTGTGTGCAATAATCTAAATTTTTTGTTATTTTCATTACACTCATGTATCTATATTATTTAGTCAATTTAACTCATATACTTTAATATGTAAAAAAAATATAAAATGAGATGAGTAAATTTAATCATTTGTTTTATATGTTAAAGTATAGGAATTAAATTAATTTAAAAATACAGGTATAAGAATGTGATCAAAATAATGAAAAATTTAAGTTATCACACGAAAAAAAAAGTTCAAATATAAATGTTAAATTAACTCTAAAATGTATAAACATGAATATAATCAAAACGATAAAAAATTAAGATGGCCACTCAAAAAAAAAAAAGTCATAATATAAGGACAAAAATATGGATTTGGCCAAAAAAATTAAGTTATAAAGATATATTTTTTTTTATATTAGACGAAGTCTTTTTATAAATAATCCTTAAATAACAAGGAATTTAGGTGTAATTTATCTAAAATGAATATTTTATCATTGAGTAAATTTAATTACACTTTGTACTCCAAAACTTTCACTAAATTACGTTATGCATACCCATTGAAATTACACTAATCCTAAATTTCTAATTCTAAAATCTCTCATTTCTTGCTTAGACATGAAAAAAAAAGAAGAAGAAAATGTTCATAAGGTAACACTTTATTCTGATTGTTTGGCTTTAAAAGAAACATTCCATTTACTAACCCTAACGAGCATCTTGCATTTTCTTATAGGCCTAAGTCATTAATTTATTAAGGGTGATCAAAAAAGAACCATATAAATATTAAAAATATTATGTATATCATAAATTCAACAATATTGGATAATTTAATATAACTTTTAAAATAATTAAAGATATTCAGTGTAGTTTTTAAAATACAAAAAATACTATCTTTAAATTTACGTCAAACATCAAGACAGACTGCATTATATATTTTAATTTTTCCAAAAGAACATGTTTATTATTCAAGAAAACATCTTTTTCTAGAGTCGTGATGCTTGAAAAAATAATTTTGCTCTCCAAGGTACACGGTACTAGAAACGTAATATAATTTTTTTGGATGTAGATGCATATTATTAGTTTAGTAATCAGACATTTCGGGATAACTTCTTCTCCTAAATGATTATTTTGGATCGACCTATTTTAACCCACTTCTCGAGGGGTTATGTTACAACAAAGACTATATTATGTATTTTAACCTTTATCATATATATATAGTCTACAATAACATCAAAAGCCATATAGTGTCATGTGATACAACGTTAATACCATAATATAATATAAACCTTACTTCTTAATAGTCTAATAGGAGATGAAACGTGGCAGACAGAGAGGCGAGTGGTGGAATCTCAAATTGAGCGCGTGGAAGATGGAGGCGACAGGATTTATGTGCTTTTAATTCAAACTGCATCCATGTGGGGCCAATTCTTCAGGGGACGGTGACAATAGTTAACCAATAGGAGTCGCGAAACTAGTACACGTGGCACAAGCACTTATTATTATTATGTACAAAATAAAAGACATAGTTATTTGAGTGATACTATGTGTCGGCTATATAAATGAATATTATGGTAAAAATATTTCTCATTTTTATATATTTTAATATATTTTATGAAATTTTTTTTATTATTAATATATTTTTGTGTAGTTCAAAATATACACAAAGGTGTACTAATAATATTTTTTTAATTATTTTATATAAAGATTATAATTATATATTATTTATTTTACCGACTAATAAAATTATTTATATTTTAAAGAAGATGTACACTTATTATATTTTATTTAAAAATAAAAAAATTATTAATTATTTTTTTAATAAACTGAGCTTAAGGGTGTTTGGTTGGTTTCTTGATTTATTCAATAAATTTATTAGGGGGGGCAATCTCCTATTGGGTCTCATTGTATTGGGGACCAACTTTCAAAGTTAGGTTATTTTAGACTTTATAATAATTCCCATCATCATAATTTTTCTCAACTCCATATAATGTGAGAGCAAATTGTTAATAAATAATTCCTTTTAAAATATTATTTGTCTCTACTAAACTATTGTAGGATTAATGGTAAAATACATATCAATGACCAACCAAAGTAACAAAAGTATTCAATCAACAATACTAAAACTTTACTAGCAAAAATTAAGGGTGTTTATTTGGTCCAAATCGAGCTGTATCGATTTTGAATATATATATATTTTTATTTTTTAATATATATATTTAAAAATATATATATCATTCAAACAAAAATTCATAAAAGAAAACTAATCAAGAATAAACAAGTTCACACTTTAATAATATATTATATGCATATTATAATATTATTTATTATTAATAAAATAATAATATTTATTTTCAACTGATTTTAATCTTAGACTAGTTCTGAACTAGATCGAAAACTAGTTAAAGTTAATAAGTGAATTGAAAAGTAAACAAAATTTTGGTGAGTTTTAGACCAAACTAATCAATTTAATCGAAATTTAAATACTCTTTAACAAAAATACAATTTCAATGCCTTCGTCACACTTGAATTTCTACCTATTTATCAACATTGATAAATAGCCACTTTTAAGAGTCATTTTTGTCAATCGCTAAGCCCATCTCTGTTTCAAAAATTGGAAACTTCTTTACCTTGGGCTAAAATATTATATTATTTGTGATATTTTAAAAATGGGTCAAATAACCTATTTTATGCAAATAAGGGTTAGCAATACTGTGGGCATAAAGTTCATATTGAGCCTTAATGGGTCACTTGATGTAATTATTATATGATAGGCTATATTTTAAAAATGGGTCAATGTCTCTTGAGTTTTACCTATTGAAAATTGTCATCACGTTATGAGGGGAAAGTTCTACCTATTAAAAATTGTTATCACGTTATGAGGAGAAAGAGGAAGACTAATTTGCACAATTTTCTTAGATTAATGGAGGTTCATGAATTACTCTTATCGTTAGAAGTGTATAAACAATCGATTCGATTATCGAATTGATCGAAATTCACTAATTTATTGAACTAAATCAAAGAGCAAAATCGAACCGAATCGATCGATTAACACAAAAAATCGAATTAACCAATAACCGAAACAATTGAACCTAAATCATATGAAATGAACCAAATTAATTAAACCAAAAAATATAAAAAACCAAAATAATTAATAGAAAACACACAAAATAAAAAAAAAAATGACATCGTTTTATAAATATCAAAATAACATTGTTTTAATGTTTGATCGGTTCGATTAATTCGATTATTCTAACAAAAAAATTGAATCGATGCAAGAAAAAAATCGAAAAAAATCAACAAGTTCAATCAATTCAATTCGATTAGTTCGGATAAATTAAATTTTTATTATTCCCTACTTATCATATTCCTGCTCACGACTCAAATAGACATTATCCAAAATCTTAAAAGGTATTCTATTATAAATCAAATGATCACAACTATTCATGTGAGACAAGAATGCAACTTCTTGTTCCATGATAGGAAATGAAAAGGACAACTGAAAGCAACTAAAAGCCCAAGTTGGGAAGAGGAAAAAAAACAAACAAACAAAACCCATCCAAACCAATCAAACTGAGTCAATTTCATCAACCAAATTTGGTGGGTTTCCAGACAAACAGCAGCCCCACCCAACTGTATTATGAAGAATAATGTTCATCCTTTTCTCTTTCTCTTTCTCTCTCTCTCCCCTTCCTTCAATGTGAGCATCTGTGGCTGAGGGGTCCATCATTGTTGGGCTCTCCAAGCAAGCTAGGTAAAGTGGTTGATTCCAAGCATCTCCCCTGCCTTTCTTCTGCTTCTTGTCTTAATAATAATGATAATAACAATGATAGTATATTATATTAGTCTTAAGGGATCTGAGTTAATGATTAGCAGCTTCTAAGAGTTGATGCATGTGACAGTGTGACCAAATGGCCTCACCCTGATTGGGATCAAACAGGCTTTTAAGTCTTAATTTAATGCAATTATTATTATCTAATAGGAGGATGCATTGCACCTGCAAAGTCAAGAGGATGTGGCAGCCATGTCTTCAATGTCCCCTAACTAATTAGTAATGTACACAAATATTTAAGTAATGTGTGTAATCGATTATAATTAATTTAAATTGATCAAAAATTATTAATTGAATCGAATTGAATCAAATCATATAACTGAATCGAACTGACAGAATTATCTAAACTATCAGAAATAATTGAAATCGAACTAATTGAACCGAAATTCTTACTAAAAGAATCGAACCGAACCTAATAAAAGACGGTTAAGTTGTTGGCCGGTTAGATTTTTTGATTAATAATACCAAAAAAATCAAACCGAAACTAATAATTGAATTGAACTAAATAACCGAAAATCTTGAAGGAAATAACCAAACCAAATTGCTACCAATGAAATATTGAATAGAACTGATCGAACTTCTTGATTCGGTTTGGTAAATTGAACTCTTGCTCACCCCTATATTTAAGTGCAAAATTTATATTTATATTTTTCTATTTATATATATATTTTTGTATGGTTATTCAAATTTTTCGTTGTATTAATTATATCTCTAAACTTATATTTTTGAGTCAATTTGATCCATGTACTCTGACATTTTTTTTTCGTGTGACACGAACTCGTTTTTTCATAAATAAACTCTATAACTTCTTGCTCATGAACGAACTTAATAATTTGTTTATGAACTTGATAATTTTTTTATTTATGAACAATCTTAATAACAAACTCAAATTTAACTCATTTAACTTAAATGAACCGAGCTAGAATGTCTTAAAAAATAAACGAGTTGAATTCAAACAGAAATATATTGGCTAAGCTCATTTATAATCGTAACTTTGTAGTCAAATTTATATTTTTATTTATGTACTTTTACATTTTTGTTTTGTGTGACTATTTGAACTTTTTATTTTTTTAATTATACAATTAGGTTTAATTTTTCGAGTCAATTTAATTTTTTACTTTTTTATTTTTTGTATGAAAAAAAGGGGTCTAAGTACATGGATAAATTAATTTAAAAATACAAATATAAACGTGTAATTGAAACAATAAAAAATTTGGATAACGACATAAAAAAAATATAAAAACACATCGACAAAAATATAAATTTGGCTTTTAACTTTATTTTATTATTATAAATTCCACATCTTAAATATAGATGAAATAGGAATACACTAATCATCCTTTTATCCATTAAAATGTCTAATTAATTTAATTTAATATTAAAAATTAAAAAAAAATAATTTCAGAAACAAACCACCCCCTTTAAAGTTTTAATCCCACGTGACCATCCCAATTGGATGAACCCTAGATCACGTGCCCATGGCAGATTTTTTTATTTTTTAAAATTTTTAACACATATTATATTTCTATCGCATTATTAAGCATTAATAACTCGATAGGTAAGGCATTATTGAGGAATTATTTAGGAATAAATTATTAAATTAATTAATATTAATTATGTCACAACGTTTAATTTCTTTTTTGTTTATTCATTTTTTTTACTGATGGGAGGAGCGACAAGGTAGGGCCGATGCCGACCACGTGGCAGACAGCATCCCTTCTAACGGGCTTCTGTAGGTCCCACTCCCAACCAGATGGCAGTTGGGTTGACCCCATCACGTGGGCCTCCATGGCCCCCATTCCTCCCAGAATGGAAAAAATTGAAATTCCCATTCTATCCTAAAATATTTAGCTTAATATTATTGAAAATATCATTTTGGTATCTCATTACATTATAATATAATCCATTCAAATCTTGAATTACAGTTGTGACCATGTTGGGAGCATCATCAGTTGCGGGGGCTAATCTTTTAATTAGGAAGTGTTGGTTAATTAAAATATAAATTAAAAAAATAAAAAAAATATTTTAGATTTTTATTTTTTTTAATGTGTGTTAAATTTATCTGGCCATCATTAAAAAAGAAATTGCATGAATTTTTATTTGATATTTTTTAGATATATTTTTATCTTTCCCTAAACATATTTTGAATCTTACAAATAAAATAAATAACGTATATGTCCTCCAGTGCATTTTAAAAATTTTAATAAATAATTTGATAAAAATCTTAAAATGTTTCACAATTTTATTTTTACCATTTTATATTTTAAAAAATATTCAAATTTTATCTTTATATAATGTTATCTTACTCATTTTAACAAATTCTACCTTAGTGAATGTCACACACCATGCACATTGTCAAAAAAGTTGTCCATTTCCCTAATATCCCTCAATCCAATTCAAAATATTGAGTTAGTCATTGTTTGGGATCTTGTTTGAGATTTATGAAGGATACTTTCATTCAAATCTCGTTCACTTGTTGAGAAGTCAAATTGTATAAATGGTACAATTTTAAGAAGACCAACACAAACACTTTTAAATTCATTTGGTGCTTGGTCTATTCATACCGATTACTAATTGGATTGTTAAAACATAACTCAAAGAGACAACAACCAAGCTATTATATAAATCTAAGGCCATCTCTAACGGGATTGCCATTTTCGATCGTCAAGCCAAATGTAGTGATCCAAATTCAAATTCTTACTTCCAATGCTATTTGCCATCACTAAAATGATTTGTCAAGAAATTGTCGAAGCTCAAAACCATTACCTCATGTGGTGATTAAAATTTGCCCAACCATGTTTGTCCGAAATAGGGTCGATTTGGCTTGGCGAAGATGAAATTAGGCATCGACGAAAGTTGTAGACATAACGAGATTGGATCTGGAGAAGACATGCTAAACAAGCAGTGACCAGTAGAAGAACGATCAACGGAAGCCATTAGGGGCGATTTGGTGAATAATCGACGACGGGGGCTTGCGTGACTTGGCTATTGACGAGCATATCAGCTTGTTGTTCATTGTCCTCTAGCATAAATGTTTGTGATTTTTTTTTAAAGTATTTTATTTATTTGATTATTTGTATATTTAATTATTAATTTTATATATGCGTATATTTGATTATTTTATATATTTGAGTATTGATTATGTATATATGTATTTGATTATTTTATATATTTGATTATTAATTTTATATATACTTGTATTTGATTATTGATTATGTATAGTTAAAATTATTAATTTTTATAATTGAAAAAATTATAAATAAGGTAAAATATATAGAATTAAAATTTAATAATAAATAAATATAATAGAGAAGAGAATAAGAAATGTGGTTAAAATATGTATAGTTTTTAAAATAAAAAATAAATTACTTATAATATAATAAAAATTAAGATAAAAGAAGTGGAGATGGCCTAATGTTTGGTGCTTGGAGTGTCAAATTCTAACAACGCCCAACCAATAGAGTATAATAATGAAGTCGGCAAGGTGGTGGCGTGCGCGGCGGCTCCGGTAACTTTCGGTCTGAAAATGGTTGGAAGGCTCATTAAAGTACAAGTGGTGTAGCTGTATAAACAATTAATAATAACACAATAATGTCTAAGAAATTAATACAAAAGTACAATATGCTGCTTATGTGCTTGCCCATTCAACATCAACGTCTCCCACCTCATCTCCACTCAAAATTTTTAAAAATTTATTTTGAGTACTTTTTTTGAATAAAATTAAATAAATAAATTAATAATATTATTAAAATTAGACTTATCGACCAAATTAGGATTGGGAAGCTCTCTGCATTAAGATTAAAGATTAAATTGGATTAGATTGAATTGATTTGATGTGATCCCTAAGAAAGGATAGGACCATGACTAAGTTTGTTAAGTATGCTCAACTTAGCCCTTAAGGGTAAAGTTAAGTGATCGGGACTTGCACGAAAGGTTTTTTGTTCTCATATTTTGTGTGTGTTCGTGTTGGACTTTGATTGTTTCGGACTTCTTGATTTACTTTCTTTATTATCTTTTGGGATTGGGCAATAAGAACGCTCGCAAAGATCGTCATCCTAAATATGTTTAGTTTGGACAAGATAAGAAAAGAGGGGATAACAGTTAACAATGATGTCATGTAAACAAGACAATGACCAATAAAAAACCAACATTTAGATAAAAACCGAACCAAAAAGATTTAGTCCCAAACTGATCCAATTTTCTGGTCGAATCAAAATTTGAGGGAATAATAGCTCAATTCTAACTAAAAGAGTGGAGGAATAATTTTGATAATCAAATATATTATTATGTTAAAGTTTAGTTTAAAAAGGTAATTTCAGTCTCCAGTGGCCAGAGCAGAGAGTGGAATTTGAAGTATTTTATTCCGTGTTTGGGTCAACCAGTCACTAATTGCCTGCCGCCTTCCCTGCCTCCTTCCCAATCGCCATCCGCCGAATTCTAAAATTGGGTCAGCCAAACACGTTACATTGATTAATTACTACTAAACCAATTAAAACGTCTATTTCCACTCTTCTCTTTTCTTTATAAGCCAACTGAACACCAAAAACCGATTCCATAAGCCCGTCGCTAATCAGCCAGGCAGCTGCTCCCAGCATGGACGACGACGCCGTTTTCTTCCCGCCGGACTCCGATCTCGACATCAGCTTCACCAGCTGCGCCTCCGCCGCCACCGACAGGACCTTCTCTTCCAGCGCGCGCAGCAGCCTCGCCCGCAGCAGCCTTACCCTCAGCTTCAACGAGTCCCGCCTCTCCGCCGCCGCTTGCGCCGCCAAGGCCGCCGAACCCTGTCTCCACCGCCGGAAGTCGGACGCCAACTGGTCGGCCATCAAGGCGGCTACGACACTCTCCTCCGACGGCGCTCTCCACCTCCGCCACCTCAAGCTCCTTCGCCACCTTGGCACCGGAAACCTCGGGCGCGTCTTCCTCTGCCGCCTCCGCGACTACGACTCCGCCAGCTTTGCCCTAAAAGTCGTCGACCGCGAGTCTCTCTCCGCCAAGAAGCTCTCGCAAGTCGAAACGGAGGCTCGAATCCTCTCTAATCTCGACCATCCGTTTCTCCCTACGCTCTACGCTCATCTGCAGGTCTCGCACTACACTTGCCTCCTCATCGATTTCTGCCCAAACGGCGACCTCCACTCTCTCCTACGGAAGCAGCCGCGCAACCGCCTGCCGGTCCCCGCCGTCCGGTTCTTCGCCGCCGAGGTGCTGGTGGCGCTCGAATACCTCCACGCTCTCGGCATCGTCTACCGCGATCTCAAGCCGGAAAACGTGCTGATCCGCGAGGACGGCCACATTATGCTCTCCGATTTCGATCTCTGTTTCACCGCCGATGTATCGGCGAGGCTCCAGAACCGCGTGGTGGCCTCCGCCAAAACCCGGCGGCGATGCTGCTTTGGTTATCGCCGGCAGCCCGAGCAGGAAGAGATCGTGAGTGAGTTTGTGGCCGAGCCGACGACGGCATTCTCGAGGTCCTGTGTCGGGACGCACGAGTACTTGGCACCGGAGCTAGTTTCAGGTAACGGCCACGGAAACGGTGTTGACTGGTGGGCGTTTGGGGTGTTCATATACGAATTACTCCACGGCGCGACACCGTTTAAGGGAGGGAGCAAAGAGGCCACCCTGCGCAACATAGCATCAACCAAAGGCGTCAGATTCCCGGCGCCGGAGGGGGAGGCCGACGAAAGGGGAACGGCGGAGGCCAAGGACCTGATAGAGAGGCTTTTAGTGAAGGACCCTAGGAGGAGGCTAGGGTGTGCCGGGGGTGCGACGGATATTAAACGTCACCCATTTTTCGACGGAATCAAGTGGCCCTTGATCCGTACATACAAGCCGCCGGAGGTTCGCGGCCTAGTGGTCCGGCGGACCAAGTCGCACGTGAGTCACGTAACTGGAGCGTCGTTAATCCCCAAGAGACGGCGTTGGTGGTGGAAGGGGCTGAGTTATATTACCAGAAAAAATAAGGTGTCTAAGCGCAATCTAAACTCTAACCAAAACTACCATTCTTATAGCAATGGTAGCAAGGTTAGAAAATCAACATAGAGACCACACTTTGATTGCTTGTACCATTTGTGTTTGCCATACATTTTCATCATACTTTGTAAAGTGAAAGAGTTGAGAGAAAAGAACAAAAGGGTTAAAAAAGTTTTGATGGAGTACTTCTTTGGTTTTGTCCAATTTTTCTTCATGTATTGACAATTTTGATATAAATGAGAAGAAGATAATAATAATAAGAGAGTTTGACATGAAAAGTCGAAAAGAAAAAGAGTTTTCAATAAGAAATAAATGATCTGAGATACCAAAATTCTAAAAAGCGACATGAATAAATCAGATCTCTATTAAATAGGAAATGCTTAGAGAAGGATCGAATGAATAATCATTTTATTTTCTTTTTAACAGATTATAATCCATCTTTATTGCATGGGGTTGGGGTTGTTGTCCAAATGTGATTCTCTTGCCTTGATATCTGTATATAGCCAACCTCTCCTCTGTTCAGATCATCACGGAGTGAGAGCATCCCTTGATCTCCATTAAATCTGCAAGTTGTTAGTCCTCAGAAAGAAGGAAGAGAAGAGAGTTGAAGCGTAAGCGGCAGTGGGAGTTGGAGTAGGATCAGTTTGTGACCTCTTCATGAGCCATCTTCATCCGGATCCAGAGGAGTTTCTGATGTTGGAGATGATGGCGAATTGCTCACAACCTCTCTAGCATCCATCAGCATTGCAATGACCTCTTTCATTGTTGGGCGGTTAAAAGGGGACGTGCTAGTGCAGAACAAGGCGATCTTCAGGAGCAGGGACATCTCCTTTGTTGCCCTCGTCGCGCTCAAGTCCAGCCGTTTGTCATATAGATCGCACATTGGTGTTCCCGATTGGATTGATCTTCTCACCCAATTGGCTAGGTCGCCTCCCTGGTCGAGGGGTTGAACTGGAGACCTCCCCGTGACCAGTTCCAGTAGAACAACTCCAAAACTATAGATGTCACACTTCTCTGTAACCTTCATTGTGTAAGCATACTCTGTAATCACAACCCAGAGAGATCTTTAATTCATATGAGTTTCAACACAAAAGATGTGACATAAGATTGAAAGTTTGCTTGATGTTTTGATTCTGTTCTTACCAGGTGCGATGTAGCCATATGAACCGGCAACAGCAGACATGGATTTCGAGTAGGGGAAGTCGATCAATTTCGCCAAGCCAAAATCCCCCACGTGTGCCTCGAGCATTTCATCCAACAAAATGTTGTTTGATTTGATGTCCCGGTGAATGATCTGGGGCTTGCAATCGCAATGGAGATAGCACAGGCCTTCTGCTGCGCCAAGAGCAATCCTATATCGGGCATCCCAGTCCAATAAGCAGGTTTTCCCATTCCCATGGAGTTGCTCGCCTAGGCTGCCGTTGGCCATGTACTCGTACAACAGAACGTTCGAGTCTTGGTGATAGCAGAAGCCATAGAGCTTGACAATGTTGCGGTGCCTAATCTTTCCAAGGGTCAATATCTCAGCTTGGAAGCTGCTATCAACACTAGCTCCTTCTCCGCGAGATTTCAACTTCTTAACAGCAATCACCTCGCCGCTACCCATGACAGCCTTGTAGACTGTACCGCAGGCTCCCCTGCCTACAACCGCACTTTCTGAGAAATTCCCGGTAGCTTCCACGAGGCCCTGATATGTGAAACCTTCCTTTGGGAAGTAATAATTCTCTAACACATTGGGTTTCGCTTGATTTTCAAGTGCAGCAGAAGCAGGCTGCCTGCCTCTTATAATCCAACAAACACATACTGTCAAAACCAAAGAGATCAATCCCACAATCACAGAGATTATGCTCACTAGTTTCTCTTTGGAAGAACCCTCCTTTAACCAGCTTGTTGAATATGGCCAGCGCCGCGTAGAACCTAATCCAGACAAGCCATTGTTTCCAGCGAAGTTGCTAGAATCCATCCTTCTGAAAACAGGGGTGTTTGGCACTGCTCCAACGAGGTTATTGTTGGATAGGTTGCAGACCAGCAGGCTGATCAACTCGCCAATTGAAGCTGGAATTTCACCACCAAGGTGATTGTCGTTTAAATATAGCGATTCCAGCATCTGCAAGTTCCCAAGATTGGCTGGAATTGTGCCGGATAGAGCATTGTGGCTTATATTGAGGGCAATTTGAAGAGACAAAAATTGACCAAACTCAACAGGGATATACCCAGAGAAAAAGTTCCCTCCCATCTGCAATTCTGTAAGCCTGGCTAGACTCCCCAGTGTGCTTGGTATCGGTCCACTCAGTCTATTATCAGAGAGCTTAAGCAATTCCAGATTCACTAGGTTGCCAAGCTCATTTGGGAGATAGCCAGTGAATTTATTCCTGCTAAGATCAAGCCTCTGGAGCTTTGTACAGTTGCCTAACTCATGAGGAATACTCCCGGTGAGCCGGTTAGAAGATACATTGAATGTGACAAGCTGTACTAGTTTTCCAACCTCAGGCGGGATAATCCCCACAAAGTAGTTGTCAGATAAGAGCAGCCTCTTCAAATTCCTAAGCTCTCCTAATTCGGGCAGTATCACTCCCAAGAATCTGTTTCGATAGAGTTCGAGAGCAGACAGGTTGTGAAGTTTAGGAAACTCAATTGGGAGGCTCCCTGTTAGCAGATTATCTCCTAACATTAGCTGTATAAGGGACTTGCACGTTTGCAGACCATGAGGAATATTTCCAGATAACTGGTTCGAGCCAAGGCTTAGAAAATTCAGTTTCCTGAACTTGCAAAGTTGTGGAGGTATGCTACCTGTGAGATGATTGGCAGACATGTCAAGAATGGAGAGGTTACTGTTAACGCCAATAAGAGGGGGAATAGTTCCCTCAAGATGGTTGTCGAAGAGTTGTAAATCCTCCAAGAATGTGAGGTTCTGAAGCTCCAAGGGAATTCTACCCGTCAAATTATTTATCGACAAATCTAACTTCCTCAGCTGCTGTAACTGTCCAAGCTCTCTTGGTATGCTTCCCTGCAGGAGGTTTTCAAAAAGTTGGAGCAAGCGGAGGTTAGGAATCCGGCCCAACTCTGGTGGAATGAACCCACTTAAATTGTTCTCAGAAAGATCGATCTCAACCGCACTTGAACAATCTCCTAACTCCCTAGGAATTGTTCCATTCAACTGGTTGGTGTAAATGTACAACTTCTTCAACTGGGTCAATTTTCCAATCTCCTTGGGGAGGCTTCCACTAAAGGAATTTTCATGCAGAGCAAGCAGTTCCAAGCTGCTGAAGTTCCCAATTTCAGGAGGAATCTCGCCAGAGAGAAGGTTTTGCCAAAGTATCAAGTCAGTGAGATTCTTAACCCTCTGAAGCTCTACAGGGAAAGAACCTTCTAACCTATTCTGTGCCAACCCCAGTACCTGCAAGCCCTCACATTTGCTGATCTCTGCCGGGATTGGACCGGAGAAGAAGTTTCGGCCGGCCCTTATAATCCTTAGCCATTTCAAGTTACCAAGTGAAAGTGGGAGCATTCCAGTGAAGTTGTTACTGTAAATTACTATCTCTTCAAGCATAGTTAAATTCCCAATCTCCTCTGGGATTTCACCATATATATAGTTCTCACACAGAGAGAGCTTTCTTAGGGTTGAAATTTTGCAGATTTGGGCTGGTAATTCCCCATGGAATCTGTTAGTGCACAGGTCTAAAACCTCTAAATTATGGCAGTAAGCAAGATCACTAGGAATGGGGCCAGCAATGAAATTGGATGAAACGTTGAACAGAGTCAAGTAAGGGATCTTACAAATGAAGGGAGATAGATTGCCAGACAAGTTTAAGCCACTGAGATTGACAGAAAATACCTTGAATTCATCAGTGCAAGCTATACCTCTCCAATGGCATGGAGTTAAATCAAAGGGGTTCCAGCTTTGGAGATTGTTGTGGGGATCAAGAAGGGATCTTTGGAACTCCAAGAGAACAAACCCTTCCTGGTTTAAAGATTCAACCTTGACGATAAACAAGCAGCAAGCCATCAGCACCAAATGGAGATGTTGCTGAACGTGTTGAGTCATCTGCCTTGCCATTTCCCAAGGGATGAAAAGAGGGCAAGAAAACAAAAAACCTAGATGCTAGGTTTCCATGGCAAGATTGTTATAGAGGGCAAAGTTGATGAGCACTCAAGAGGTGCAAAAGCTATATAGTAAACAAGTCATGGATCAAAATTAGGGTAATGATTGCGTATTTTAGTTAACAAAAATGCAGTCATGCATAGAAAGAACCCAATAAGGAATTAGTAAGGATAGAGAAACAGAGACTATGGGATGTGAAATTGACCCAAGAGGACTGAAGATACCCAACTGAACCTGCAGCCCTGGGGAGCAGTGTGAAACATAAATAAGGAGAGATGGGTAGAAATAACGAGGACAGGATAAGTGAGAGAGAGAGAGAGAGTGATGTGCAAACCTTTAAAAGAGAGACAATAACTCTGAAGGGCCTAGAATGGTCTCTACAATGGTCTCTTCTATTATTAGGGTTCAAATCTCTCAGAGCAACTCGTGGACCTAATAAATTTATGTGCGCACACTTAAAACAACTGGTGGTTGCGGGTTCTCATAATCGAGAAAAAAGGCGTGAAAAGATTGATTAAAGAAGGCAAGAAGCTCGAGAGAGAGAGAGAGAGAGAGAGAGAGAGAGAGAGGGCAGCTCTACCATCAGAGTCACGATCCAAAAACAGAGCCAGAGAAGGAAAAATGGAGTCAACCCTGCACTTTACAGCCGGGAAGTGAGTGCCCAAGTTGGGTTTTGCTTTTGTTCATCATGTTCTTCTTCAATTCAACCTTTTCTTTCTGATCAACATTTGTTGCTGTTTCTGCTGCTACTGCTACCTCCACTTGTCTTCTCTTCTCTTCTGATTCTTATCATTATTTTCCATTGGTTGGTGGGTGGACCATATATAACAGTAGTAGAGAATGGAGATGAAGACGAGTCACGGGAATAAATGGATTGCAATCTCCGCCATTGTTGCTTGGCCTAAATTAATGTTTCTTTTGACTGTTTGGGATAGGGAGAAATCTGGGAAGCAATGATTCTGCATGTTGAAACTTGAAGCATGATTGTGAGAAAGTGCAGGCTCTATCTGCCCCAATTTCCTCAAATTCAGTGGCCTCTTGCCCACTTTAATGAGTTGGGTCATCTGGCAATTTGCTCATGGCTTAAGTTTTCATATTCAGGTTTGAATTTTTTGATGATCCATCACAATCACACACGGGCCTTGTGTAGTTTGTCTTCTAGTTCTAGTAGTTAGGTTTAAGCACATAAAAAAAAAATCATCATATTAGTATACAATTATTGATGATATAGAACAATCATATTAATATTTTTGCTAGAATTATTGATGATATAGAACAATCACTCTAATTTTGTGGGAATTTAAACAGTCTGATTTTAAGGAGAGTTGGGTGCTCATTAGTTAAAAGAAAACAGTTCCCAGATTTTGTATCAGTATTTGATGGTTAATTTTATGAAGAGGTAGCCGCACGCTCCCTTCTTGCCTCTCCGAAGGTACCTGCAATGGAGATGGGGACTTGTTCCCCCGGTCGATCTCCGACGATCAAGTTAGCTCCCCCTCTATCGAGGATTAATTGTCTCTTTTAAACTATATGTTCCAGAAGAGGATAAGAAGAATCCCCCACCTTTTTCTTTTACCTTTTCTCGGGATAGGGATCATGGAGGGATCTTCGGGATCTCCCCTCCGCCTTCTTCGGAACTTTCCCGATAAGGATTTCGCAATAATATCTGTCTCCGAGGAGTTCGGGATAGCTGTTGCCTCTGTGACCTTCGGTGAGTTAGCTTGTTCCTACGGCCTCGGAGATTTCTTTACTGAGTGCCTATCTGATTGACGTGGCGATACTTGTCTGTCATGTATCTTCTAGATTTAAACAAGAAGATCACAGACTAAACTCCCTATTGGGAAACGTATCTCCTGACCGCCATTGGGTATCCGTCTTGGCGTAATTATGGGACCGAGGGCGTTCTCCTCATCACTTGCCCCCCACTTCTTGAGCTCTTCGGCTTGAAGGGCTCGAGGAGTAGTAAAGCTCCTGAGGCTCCTCCTTCTAACTTCTTCTTTTCCTTTCTTTTTTTTTTTTTTTTGCGTGTCTGGCGGGCGCGAAAATCGATTGGTTTTGTCGGTGGTATCCCTTCCTTATGCGTTGTCCGAGGCCTTTTCGTCTTTCGAGCTCTGTCAATACGTGGTGATTAATGCTCATTATTGCTTGCCCTTTGGTCTCTTATTCCCACAGTTTAAACTTTAAATGGGAACTCTTCACCCTCTCTACTTATCTTTCCGCACGACTTTCCTTCAGCTTTAGCTTTTCTTGTGCCGGCAAGCATTTTCCCCTTCTTCCGCCTCTCTTTCTTCTAGCTCTTTGCTATGGCGATAATTGGTTCTGGGAGGTTCAATCCCGCCGGCGCAGAGCTTATTGAGTGGGAAAAACACCTTGCTGCTTCAATTTCATGCCAATGGATGAGCCAGACGGAATGCCAGCAGTTCAGAGAAAAGTACACGTCCCCGAAGAGTAGGAGGTAGAGTTCAATAGCCATTTGCGAGCGTGTCATCCCGTCGCCGGCCGCCTCTGCATTTACAAGTGTGCTTTTGACAGGGGCTTTTGGCTTCCTCCCCGAAGAAGAGTGATGTCCTTACTTCAACATCTTACCGTCGCTCCCGCCCAGCTGTCCCCCTTCGGATGGCGATACCTGATGGGGTTCCTCCTTATTTGTCATTCTGGCAAAATTGAGCCAACCGGGGACCTCTTCGACTACTTCTTTACGACCAACCGCGACCCCGGAGGGTGGATCTCCATCTCCCCTCGGATCGTGAAAGATGGCCGTCTCCTCGCCTGCAAGGGGTACTCCGGACTTGAGATTTCTGCCTCGACTCTCATGCAATCTGGCGGGTCGAAAGATTCTGATGATTGGAAAGAGCGCTTCGTCTTCGTCCGCCCCAGGCCATCCGGCTATTCTCAAGAAATATGGTCTGTCTGCAACGAGTGGACTCTAGATACTAAGCACAAGCGTCCGAGCGTCGAGACCATCGAAGATTTCGCTTGCCGACTTATGAAGAACAGTCGGAACTGGGAAGAAGGATGGCTTTCCAATCCCAGCCTTACCCAAGCGGGTTTGGACGGCGAGAACTGTGAGCTCTTTTTCTTTCATCTTCTTCTTTACTCTCTCTTCTTCCTTTGTCTGTATTTGATTTTCGTTGTTATCTCTTTCTTAGTTGAAGAGGTCTGGGAGATATCGTATTCTACTATCACCGGAGGGATGATTTTGGACTTCCCTGGGAGTAAGGGTCCCTCGGCTTCTCCCAGCAACCAGAGAGTTGACTGCACTCTCACCCTGCAATTAAAACACAAAACAAAACACAATAAAAATTTTATATTTTATTTATTTATTTAGGCGAGAGGTTTATACTCGTCAGTGTACGAGTGCAGTTGTAGTTCAAATTTAAATTTATACTTTCTGGATAAGTCCAGGTCGTCCACTGAGAGATTTATTTATGGCAAAAGAAAAAAAGAATGTCACACACACGCACACGCATTTAGATGGATTGATAACATGATTTTTTATGATTTTTTTAGATAACAAATACTAGAAAATAAAGCAAGACAGAAGTTGAAATAAATACTAAACGTGAGAATATGAAATTGGAAAGTACTTGAGTTAAGACAATTTCAGTGCCAACCCGTTGATTCTCAAATATTAGCATAAAAGATTAGCAACATTAATTTAATTTCAGATATGAGGATTTGTTATTAAATGCAATTAAAGATAATGATAGCTCTAGTTTAAGCAATCCCCATACATGATATGCGGGATTCTAATTTAAGAAACTACCATAAATTCAATTACAATTAATACACAAAACAACTAAATTAATCATCCGGGTTTGGGTATGATAGCGTTTCCAGTTCTAGTAACTCTCATGCGTGACATGAAAGCTCTAAGTTAGGCTTACGCTCCAATCCAAACCTAGTGATTTTTCAATAATCAAAACACACTCATATTGAAGTTTAAACCAATGTTACTCATTTAAAGCATAGCTTTCTTTGGGAATCATTGGCGTTAGACACTGTCCTTGCCTTAACCCAAGATTAGATTTAGCTACTCATCTCTATTAAATTAATTGACAACAATTTAAATGACATAATTTAAATAACAGAATTTAAATGACAGGAATTAAAATAGAAGAAACTAACCGGCCATTTAGGCGGTAGATAATTAAAATACAAGAATTAAAATTGCAAGAATTTAAAGGCAAGAAACTAACCGTCCATTTAGGCGGTGAATAATTAAATGACAAGAATGAAAATTGCAGAAATTTAAAGGCACAAATTAACCGGCCATTTAGGCGGTGAATAATAAAGTAATAATAAATGACATAAGAATTTAAAAGAAGAAAGGAAGGAAGTAAGATCACAAGAGAGAATACTAAAGAAAAGGGGAAAGAACAAGAACAATTCTCAAAGAGAGAATTATAAGGAAACAACTAAACTTTGATTCAAGAATAATAATCACACTTACAAATGCAATCAAGTGATCTATTTATAGGCCACAAGATGCAATACAAACCACACAATTTCAATTATTCAACTAGACATAATTATATCTAATGGGCACTCACACACTTAAAGTTAAATGGATTTTAGCTATAATACACACCTAATATTAAATGGATTTTAGCTAAAATACATACCTAATAAAGCATTCATAAAGTTAAATAGATTTTAACTATAATATCCACCTAATAGTTAAGTGGATTTTAGCTAAAAAACACACCTAATAAAGCTCTCACATAAAAAATAAAAATAGATTTCTATAAATTGATTTTTAATCTTCATTAGGATTAAAAACAATCCTTGGGCCTTCTCCAAATAATATCTTCCATAGGTTGCTCAAATTGGGCCTTAATTCTTCATGGGCTTAAATTCTTCATGGACTTTAATTTTTCATGTGCTTGATTTCTTCATGGACTTGAATTCTTCATGGGCTTGATTTCTCCATGGGTTTGATTTCTTCATGGACTTGAATTCTTCATGGACTTTAAGTCTTCATGGGCTTTAATTCTTCATGCCTAAAAAAAATAAAAATAATTTAATATTATTAATAAATTATATATTATATATATGTATTACACATGGCACATATATATATTATATTATATTATATATATTACATGAATGCATATAATGATGTATATGTATTATATATAATTTTATATATTATTATTATTATTATTAAATTTTACTTTAAAATTTCATTTCATTCATTTTTCAATTTAAACTTGCATATAACCATAAAATATATATTAATATCTAATTTAAACTATTTTTAAGATCAAAAGAAGGATATAATTATAACAAAATTTTTATAAAATTAACCACTAATCAAGAGTGTCGGAGAGGGTTGCACCTCCCGAGCGAGTTCCAAAGAGCAAGAAGAATAAAAAAAACTCAATACCTTCTAGGTCGCGAAGGGCGGTGGAGGAAGATCCTCGAACCTTCCAAGAGGCTTCCAAGAGGGACGTTGCTGGGGGTTCGGGGGACCCATCTTCCCAACTCCTCGCTTCTCAGTCCAGAGACCCTCCGAACGCGTGGCTGGAAGCCTCCACCATGCCTGCGCCCTCGCCGATCTCTCATGAAGATGATTCAGCAACCATCGCACAAGTGCTTGCTGTAGCTCACGCAGAGGTCTAGAAAAGACAAACCTTGGCAGGTACGGAGTCCAGTGCTACGTCTCCCAGCATCCCTATCAGTTCGGTTTTTAAACGAATTTTAACGCCATTAGCACCAGTGGCATTCAGAGCTGACGGGGGAGGCTTCGCTGGAAGAGACTTCGGCATTGTCAACGAAGGAGATATTAGCACGCCGGACGAAGAGTCGTAGGATGGAGGCCACTTCCCCGGCTGCTACTCTCTCCGAGCCTTCGGCTCCTGAAGCCACCGATGTTCCCTCAACAGCTTTAATCCTATCGGGGACCCTACGAACTCCGAACGAAACCGACTACTGCGCCGAGATTTTGAGGGTACGACTGTGTTCCTTTCTCTTTTGACTTCGCCCTTTTTCTATGCAGGTAGGTCTTAATCTATGTTCTGTTTTCACTTCCTCAGAACCTTACAGAGTTCCAAGGTTTGGTCTTTCGGCAAGAATCCGAACTTCGAGCCCGGATTATTTCCCTGGAGTCTGAGGTCGAAAGGCTTCGGGGGCTTGAGTCTCTTTCCTCCCAACTGTCGAGTCTCGAACACCGTGTTCACATTTTAACTAAGTCTGTTGAGCTGGCGTAAGAAGATGCCCGACTCGCCAACGAAGCCGAAGCTCAAGTGCGCGAGGATTTGGAGTTGGTCCAAAAAAACATGCTTGAGGCTAATCAGGCCAATTCCCGGCTCGGGGAGGAACTGGACGCCACTAAGGGTGTTAATCACCAGCTTCAGGAGGATATAAAAAGACTTACTCTAGAGCTGAAGGAGGCCAAGAAGGGACAGGTCGAAGCGTTGGAGTCTTATTCTCGGTGCAAAGAAGACCTTCGCACTGCTCATGTCCAACTCCAATCCGCCCTCAAGGATGCCCAAGTGGCTTTTCAAAATGGTCGCGAGGATTTCCGAAGCTCCGAAGCTTATGCCGCGGAACTAGAAGAAGTTCTTCGGGGCGGGTTCGAGCATATGAGGAAACTTGTCAAAGAGCGCTTCCCGAACCTGGATGTAGACTCCATCCCCTTCGACGTTGCTGCCGCCTTGTCCTCTTTAGAGTAGATATTTTTGTATTCAAACCTGCTGTCGTAATAATAAAAGTGTTAGATTTTTTCGCACAAATTTCTTTTGCTACTGCCTTTTTGTTGCCTTGTTTCCTTTGCTTTTTGTCGAAAACAAGAAAAGGCCGTTTGGGATCAGGCTTGATCCTTCCTTTTTGCCACCCCTGCTTATCGCAGGACTTGATCTTTGCCACTTGCTCGAAAGGGCTCGGCTCTGGCCCCCCAAGGATCACACCTGATCCCCGTAACGTCATTGAGGGGTTGAGTCATATCTAACCCTTTTATCTTAAGCCTTTCGAGGATCATATTTGATCCCTTGTCTTTGCCGGGGGTTCGGACCCTCCGAGGATCACATCTGATCCTTTGTTTTTGCCGGGGGTTCGGACCCCCCGAGGATCACATCTGATCCTTTGTTTTTGCCGGGGGTTCGGACCCCCCGAGGATCACATCTGATACTTTGTTTTTGTCGGGGTTCGGACCCCCCGAGGATCACATCTGATCCTTTGTTTTTGTCGGGGGTTCGGAGCCCCCGAGGATCACATCTGATCCTTTGTTTTTGTCGGGGGTTCGGAGCCCCCGAGGATCACATCTGATCCTTTGTTATTGTTGAGGGATCTAGCCCCATTGAGGGTATGTCAAATCCTTCCTTTTGCTCTGATGTGCCTTCCCAGGTCTTTGGAAATGATGAGTTTTTATGCATAGGAGAAAAAAAATGAATTTATTCCTGGATAGCATACGCAAAGCAACAAAGAAAAAATGCCAAGACATGTAATGAAAAATTATTACTAACAGATCATATGAAGATAATAAAGAGTTATCACTGATAGAACTTTCTCAAGTTCTGCACGTTCCACGCGTTCTTCACCGGTGCACCCTCGAGGGTCTGTAGTTTGTATGCCCCAGGGCTGAGAACTTCTGTTACTTTGTAAGGACCTTCCCAATTTGGTGTTAACTTATCTGTTTCTCGGGCTCCCTGAACATCTGCTCGCCTTAATACCAAATCTCCCGGTAGAAAATTTCGTGCTCTTACTCGTCGATTGTAGTATCTCTCTATGCGCTGATTATAAGCAGCTTGTCGAATCTTCGCTTGATCACGAAATTCATCAAGGAGGTCTAGGTTGTCCCTCAAACTTTGCTCATTGGATTCAGGGTTGAACAGCTCTACTTTTAGCGTAGGTACTCCAATTTCAACTGGGATTAACGCTTCTGAGCCGTAGCATAGACTGAAAGGAGTTTCTCCCGTGGAGACCTTCACCGTGGTTCGGTAAGACCACATGATGCTCGATAGTTCTTCCACCCAGCTACCCTTCGCCTTATCTACTCTTGCTTTTAAACCGCGCAACAGAGTCCTGTTGGCGAGCTCAATTTGGCCATTAGCCTGTGGATGAGCTACCGAGGTGAATTGCTGCCCGATTCCCAACTCCTAGCACCATTCCTGAACAGACCGATCAGAAAATTGAGTGCTGTTGTCTGAGATCAGCATCCGAGGAACTCCGAAACGACATACTACATTCTTCCATAGAAATTGTTTCACCCGTCGGGCAGTAATAGAGGCCACTGCTTCAGCTTCGACCCACTTTGTGAAATAATCAATAGCAGCCATGATATATTTGACTTGTCCAGCTGCTGGGGGAAAGGCCCTAGGATGTCTATACCCCATTGAGCGAAGGGGCATGGTGTAGCGAGATGAGCCAGTGCGACTGCCGGCACATGGACCAAATTAGACGTTTTCTGGCATCGATCGCAAGTCCTGACTAGCTGCTCAGAATCTCGTACCATCGTTGGCCAATAATACCCCTGTCGCAGAGCTTTTTGACTAAGAGCCCGAGCCCCGATGTGGTTTCCACATATTCCTTCATGAATCTCCCGTAGGATATAATCTGCTTCGCGAGGTCGGATACATTTGAGTAGCGATTGTGAAAAAGACCTTCTGTATAGCTCCCTACTAACTAACACGAAATTTTGGGCTTTTCGTTTGACCTCCCGTGCCTCCGAGTCGTCTTCGGGGAGTCTCTCTTCTCTCAAATATAACAACAGAGGGTCCATCCAGCTAGGTTCGTCATTTACACATAACTGGTCTGCGACTTCTTCGATACTCTTTTGTGGAAGAGATTCGATCCGAATTTCCCGAGAGCTCGTAGGGAAAGAGGAAGAAGCGATTCGGGACAACAAGTCCGCCTCTGTATTCATAGCCCGAGGGACGTACTCCACCTTTACGTGTTGGAAACGTGCCATCAGTTCTTTGACCATGGTCAAGTATCGCGCCATGTGATTTTCTCGAGCTTCATATTCTCCATTCACCTGCTGCACCACTAAGTTAGAATCTGAACTCACCTCGACGTTTTGAGCTCCCAATTGCTCAGCCAATCTCAGCCCAGCCAATAAGGCCTCATATTCTGCTTCGTTGTTAGATGCTCGGAATTCAAAATGTAAAGCATAAGGCCATATTTGCCCTTCGGGACTTTTTATTATTAATCCAGCTCCGCCACCCCCCGAGGTCGAGCTTCCGTCTACCGCCACCAACCATGGTCTCTGATTTTCTTCGGGGCCTTCGGGAGCTCCTATCCCTTCGGCAATGAAGTCTGCTAACGACTGCGCCTTAATAGCCGATCGCGGCCTATACTCAATGTCGAAGGCGGTGAGCTCCACTGCCCACTTCAACATCCGTCCTGAAAGCTCTAGTTTGCTAAGAACCTGCTTCAAAGGTTGATTAGTAAGCACTATAATCGTATGAGCTTGAAAGTAAGGTCGGAGTTTCCTTGCCGATATTATTAAGGCGAAAGCCAGTTTTTCCATAGGAAGATACCGAACCTCAGCTCTCGACAATCGTTTACTCGCATAATAAACAGGCCTCTAGATCTTATTTTCTTCTCGTATCAACACCGAGCTTACGGCCTCATTGGCCACCGCCAGATATATATATAATGGTTCTCCAGGCTTCGGCTTGGTAAGAATCGGGGGCGTGGCTAGGTGCTCCTTCAGCTTTTCGAAAGCTCGTTGGCATTCAGAATTCCATTCGAAGTTGTTTGCCTTCGATAAGACCTTGTAGAAAGGAAGGCCTTTTTCTGCCAAACGAGAAAGGAATCTGCCAAGGGCTGTCATCCTGCCCATAAGGCTCTGTACCTCTTTCACATTCCTCGGGGCCGGCATATCCATGATAGCTTTGACCTTCGCAGGGTTTACCTCAATCCCTCGGTGGTGTACTATGTAGCCCAGGAACTTTCCTGCAGAAACGCCGAAAGCACATTTGACAGGATTAAGTTTCATATGGAACGTATGAAGGGTTTTGAAGCACTCCTCCAGATCCCCCGGATGACATTCGGCTACCAGGCTTTTTACCAGCATGTCGTCAACGTATGCCTCCATATTTCTCCCGAGCTGGTGGTGAAAAAGCTTATTTACCAAGCGTTGGTAAGTGGCTCCTGCGTTCTTTAAACCGAAAGGCATTACGGTGTAGCAGTAGGTTGCCTTGTTGGTAATAAATGCCGTCTTCTCTTGGTCCTCTGGGTGCAATGGAATCTGGTGATATCCCTGAAAAGCATTTAAGAAACTCATGAGTGAACATCCAGTAGTTCCATCAATTAGGGCGTCAATCCTCGGGAGTGGGTAACTATCCTTTGGGTAGGCTTTATTAAGATCAGTGAAATCGATACAAAGTCTCCACTTGCTCTGCCTTTTGGGAACCAGCACGACATTTGCTAACCAATCTGGATAATCCACCTCCCGAATGTGGCGTGCTTCTGCTAACTTTGCAATCTCCTCCTCGATTGCCCGAGCTCTATCTGGGGCGAAGCTTCGCTTCTTCTGCCTGACGGGCTGAAAACCTGATCGGACCCCCAGTCTATGTGTCACTACCTCTGGATTTACTCCTGACATGTCCCGGGCTGTCCATGCGAAGATGTCTGTGTACTGTCTAAGGAGTGATATTATCCGACTCCTCAGCGGGTCCTTTAACTCCATACTCACTCTTACGTATCAGCTTGGGCAATCTTTTTCCAGAGGTACTTCTTCCAATTCATCCACCGGCTCTGCTGTTTTGGGATCTTCGAGCCCTTCCAGTAAAAAACTGACCTCCTTCGGGGGGTCAGCGTCCTTTTGCGACCCTGCTTCTTTACCCTTCGTAATGCCTATAGAGGCCATGTAACATTCACGGGCTAAGCGCAAATCTCCCCGTACTCCGCCCGTCCCCCTATCTGTGGGAAACTTCATCATCATATGATATGTGCTTGGGATGGCTCGAAGGGCATTGAGACCAGATCTTCCTAGAATCATGTTGTAAGCTGAAGGCACGTCTGCTACCAGGATGTCTAGCATAACTCGAGAAGTTCGGGAACCTTTCCCTACCGTCAATGGGAGCTGAATGATCCCTTCTGAGTATACGACTTCACCATCAAATCCCACCAAAGGGACCCTCGCTGCCCTCAACTGTGTCATTTCATACCCCATGCCTAAGAAGGCTTGCCGATACAAGATTTCTGAAGAGCTTCCTAGATCCACGAGGATCCTCCGAAGTTCCCACTTCCCGAGTTCAGCTGTTATCACCAGTGGGTCATTTCGAGTCGGGTATCCCGGGAGGTCGCTATCTGAAAAAGAGATTGGATCCACACTCCTCGATCTTTTCAGCCGGACGTCACTACTCTTTTCATCCTTCATGACTGGGACCTCCCCTGCTGCGAGTGTATGGAATATCGAAGGCTGAGGATGATCGTTTTCCCCTCGATGTGATCTCTCCCGCTGAGCCCGATTTCGATCCTCCGTGCGGTCCCTCTTAGGGGGGCTTCTCGATCGCGACCGTCGATCATTTCTTCCCCGAGAATCACCTTCTTTAGCCACGTAGCTCCTCAGGAAACCCCGATTGATAAGTTCCTGAATCTCCTCCTTTAATTGGTGACATTCCTCCGTGTCATGACCATGATCCCGATGAAATCGACAATATTTACTTCTGTTCCTTTTGTCGGATGGTGCCTTCATCGGCCGAGGCTTTTTCAAGTAGTTTTTACCCTCAATAGTAGCAAGGATCTCTGCCCTCGGGGCATTCAGAGGAGTGAAGCCCCCCGAATCCCACCGAGGACGATGTTTTTCCCTTTGGTCGTCACTCTTCCTTTCGTCCGGATGCTTCTTTTTATCCTTCTTTTCCACATGCTCCGCCCTCTTAGCCTGCATGACCTCCTCGGCATTTATGTACTTCGTGGCCCGGCCCAATATGTCCGTGAACGTACTCGGAGGCATTTTGGCTAATGATTGGGCGAAAGGGCCGGGCCTCAGGGCGTTCTGGAATGCCACCATAGCTACGCTATGGTCAAAGTTCTCTATGCTCAAGGCTTCCATATTAAATCGTGAAACGAAATCCTTCAAGGGCTCTCCTTGGTTCTGCTTCATGCTTACCAAGGCCATGGTGGACCTTCGATGTCTCCGGAGAGGTGCAAAATGCGCTAGAAAGCTGCCTCGGAGTTGCGCAAAACTTACGATGGAATGATGAGCCAGATTTGAATACCAAGCCCATGCATGTCTCTCCAGGGTGGACAAGAAAACCCTACACCACATCACGTCTGAGGCGTCCTGTACCATCATATGAGAGGTAAAGAGATCAAGGTGATCCATCGGGTCAGAGGTCCCTGCGTAAGGCTTAATGGCCGAGATACGGAGACGCTCCGGTGGTATGGCCGCCATGATCTCTAGGCTAAGGGGCTGATTTATCCTTGGTCCCTGAGCCTCTCCAGTCTTCGGCTTTAGGGCGGCCATCTCCTCCTCTAACTGCCGCAATCTTCTTTCCTGCCGTTGCTGCACAAACGACAAGTCAAAAGACTCGGCCGCCTCGCCATGACCATCATCTTGTCCCGGCCTCTGCGGATTCTCATCCCGCCGATATGACTCCTCCTCTCTTGGGGGCTCGTGCCTTTCTTTCGCCCGAGAATGCTGGGCTTGCTGATGCTGGCGATCTAGAAAACCCATGAGTAACTCCGTCAATCGTTGCACTTGACCCTCCAAGAGTGCTATCCGATCGGGCGGAGGTGGAGGGCCCTCCGGACTCCGAGCCCTCCCTGGCGGGCTTTGGGGAGGGTTCTGCTGACTCGGCTCTGGAACGGGGTTGCCTCCCGCAGCCCGAGACGGCTGTGTTCTGGTTGCCATTCAAGGCAAAAAAAAGGCCAGATTGTCTGCTGCACTGGAGAGACAGAAGAGAAGAATGTCGGCCCCACGGTGGGCGCCAATTGATGGTTAATTTTATGAAGAGGTAGCCGCACGCTCCCTTCTTGCCTCTCCGAAGATACCTGCAATGGAGACGGAGACTTGTTCCCCCGGTCGATCTCCGACGATCAAGTTAGCTCCCCCTCTATCGAGGATTAATTGTCTCTTTTAAACTATATGCTCCAGAAGAGGATAAGAAGAATCCCCCACCTTTTTCTCTTATCTTTTCTCGGGATAGGGATCATGGAGGGATCTTCGGGATCTCCCCTCCGCCTTCTTCGGAACTTTCCCGATAAGGATTTCGCAATAATATCCGTCTCCGAGGAGTTCGGGATAGCTGTTGCCTCCGTGACCTTCGGTGAGTTAGCCTGTTCCTACGGCCTCGGAGATTTCTTTACTGAGTGCCTATCCAATTGACGTGGCGATGCTTGTTTGTCATGTATCTTCTAGATTTAAACAAGAAGATCACAGACTAAACTCTCTATTGGGAAACGTATCTCCTGACCGCCATTAGGTATCCGTCTTGGCGTAATTATGGGACCGAGAGCGTTCTCCTCATCAGTATTAATCTTAATTAAACTAAAATCTCATGTTTTTCTATTTTAAAAAACCCTAAGACTCCCCCTTGTGAAGAAAACAGTTACAAATATCTCAAATCTCTTCTCTAATGATCCGTATAAATATGAAAATACTGTTTTCCACTGGACATCTTCCTGCACTCTTTAAACTTAATAAACTAAGATAATTATTATATCAAATATCATTTGATAATATCTTAACATGAATAGGGGCAGGTGCACTTGCAATTTTGTATTTAGCAGTATGCTTTGACTATTTCTTCTGTGATAATGAAACGATTTAGAAACTAATCTACAAAATTATTTTTCTTCTGTGATAATGAAACGATTTAGAAACTAATCTACAAAATTATTTTTCATCATCACATATAGAGCTTTCAAGCTTTTAAAAGTCAGGATTTTCTTTCTTAATTAATTCATTAATAGTGAATGTTGCTATACTGCTTTTTTCCCCCTTGATTCGTTGCTACTGCGTTTGCAATCTCTGCTGTTTTTCCACTCAAAAGATCTGGGTTTTTCATGTTTCCATGTGGGTATTCTTTCTTTAGCTTGTTTGTCTCTTGTACCCAAGTCATCAAAGCCCTCTAAAGTTTTGCTCCCACTTTTTCTTGCCTTTTCTCAGCACCCAAACATGGGTATCAAAGCAGAATTTCCAGTTCTCCAACCGCACCACCTAGAATCTTTGGTGCCCCCTTCCCTTGGCCATATGAACCTCCTCTGGTGCTGTCATGTACAGCTATGGTCATATTAAAGTCTATAGCGTTCGCCAATAATCAGTCCATTTTATCAGTGCAATTTTCACTTTTCTGCAGAACAGTGCATATAACTGTGCCCACTAAATATGGCAATACGTTCTGGTCTCTCTTCAATCAATCCATATACTTTTTAGATGGTTGACACTATAATGACCAGTTTAATGTGCAGACCTCAAGGGTCGAGTATTTCAAACCCTTTCAATTCTTGTCACACTTTGCACTATTTTCCTATACCTTCCCATATTTTCCTTCAATTCCAAACAATGTCACCAGGGCAAGAGAACTTGCCAGACCCAATTGAAATAGCCAAAAAATGAAATTGAAACAGTAGACTGCTTGAATTTCTCAACATTTTCCGGGGAAATAAACACTGCTTCATGCAAAGCATACACACAAACACATAAACCACTGTTTAGAAAACAAAAATCTTTTACATGGCCTGTGCCCAGAACACACATTTAAGTGTATCCATTTATTAAAGAGGAAAACTAACACATCCTCAAGAGCAAAAAGTTCAAGAACTTCTAGAGCCAATCAACACCAAATTTGAAAGCCCCTCAAATCCAGAGTTAATCAACACCAAACTTCTTTCTGCGCCCCACAACAAAGTCATAGGCCTTGTGGGGGTCGGCCAGGGACTTGGAAACACTCTCCCTCTCCATGCACCTCTTGGCCCAAGCTATCAGCTTGGGGCACTCTGCCTCTATGTTCAAGCCCCCAAAAGTTTCATAGGCATAAAACCAGCAATAGAAGGTCACCAGAGCTATGTCCACGTACCCAAATTTCTCCCCACCAAAATATGGCTTCTCCCCAAGTGCTCCTTCCAGCACTTTCAGGACATCTACGAACTCCTCCTTGCCTGCCTCCTGTTCCTCCCCTTTTGTTTGCAACACCTTCCCCAGAGCACCATACAACTGCCAGCAATGTCACAAACATTTTATGTGTCAGATAACTCCTCAAATTTCATTTTGATAAAAATAAAGTTCCTAATAATCCTACGTTAAGTAGAGATAGAGATTGATGTCAGGTTGTTGCCTATTGTCTATGAATAAGTCGCCCGTTAGACAGAGATTAGTTCTGTGATCAGTCTGTTATCTAGATTATAGAAGACTCTTTGAGTTTTTCAGTTTTCTATGTGCAAAATTTTATTTTACTTAAGTTGGTGAATTATCTAATTATTGTGGAATCATAGATGAATGCATCAAAGGTGAACCGCACTACACAAATTTTTGTGCAATTTTTTCTCTCAATTTCTGTGCTTAATCAGCCACATAAAACTTTCAATCACCGTATATCTGCAAGCAATTTCACAAACACCTTACGTGCACAATCAGAAGCGTACCTTTTGGTCGACATAGTCAGCCCAGAATCTGGCCTGGGCTCTCTGGTAAGGATCAGAGGGCAAGAGTGGGTATTTCTCGTTCCAGACCTCATCAATATACTGAACAATTATAAGGGATTCACAGACTGGTTTTCCATTGTGGATGAGAACAGGGATCTTCTTGTGAATCGGGTTCATCTCCAGTAGGAGCTGGCTCTTGTCGATCAAATTCTCCTCTCTGTACTCGTACTCAACGCCCTTCTCTTTCAGCGCAATCATGACCCTCATTCCAAACGAGCTCACCCATGAATTCAGCAGAACAACCCCATGAGAAGCCATTGTCGAACGCCTCAACAAAGGAAAGAACCCAGATGAAGCTCCGGTGAAGATGAAACCGATGCGGTTCGCTTATATATATATATACATACATTAATGGATGGATGGTAGATTCTAGGTGGGCGATCGGTATGAAGAAAACTGTAGATGACCGTGGAGCACGGCAAACGGCAATTAATGCGATTAAAAGATCTTGCTGCTTCTGGGCTCTTCTGTTATTGGCCGCCAGCTGACTGTCAACGTTGCTATTTGTGATGGATGCCATGACGAAGGAATCAGAGAACATCAAATAATCCATATTAGATTTTGGCTAAAGGCATATCCAGCTTCAGCGCCTTTCACAATTTAACTATTTTATCCCCATAATTTAAACAAGAAACTATTAATCTCTCAACTTTTAATTTTAAACCTAATATGTACCTCAACTACTAATTTTGTAATAGTTACGTATCTTAGTGCAACAAGCATTGCTGCATGAGTTGCACATGCCGTTTGATATGGGCCCCACATTGACCAAGCTAATGAAAGTGTGTCACGTGTCTTGATCTGTAAGAGAGGAAGAGGGCTGGCGACGGGATATAGCCGCCTAAAATGATAGAGAGATAGCGAGAGCGAGAGCGAGAGATACAAACAGAGAGAGAACGGGAGATATAGACAGAGAGCGAGAGTGAGAGATACAGACAGAGAAAGAGCGAAAGAGACCGACAGGGAAAGAAAGAGCGAGAGCGAGAGAGAGGCAGATAGAGGAAGAAGACGATTGCGGAAGAGGAAAATGCCATCGCCGCCCCCCAATCCCAATCGATGCCTAACGCCCAGATCTACCTGCAACCCATTTCCCACGCCGCCCCCGACCCTAATCGACGCCATCGCTCAGATCTGCCCGCCCACGCCTGGTCGCTGCTATCGACTACCCCCCAATCTCGATTGATGCCTCTGACGCTACTGGCAATCACCGAGAGAAAGAGCGAGAGAGAAAGAGAGAGAGAGAGAGGGGGGTAGCGAGCGGGAGAAGAGATGCGAGAAGAGAGAGGCTGGGAGCGGGAGGTCGCCGGATATAAGAAGAAAGAAGGAGGTGATGTGCTGCATGCATCTCAATCGCGTGTGTAATACACGCGTTAACCCAGGTGTTTGTAAGATTCAAAATTAGAAGTTGAGGGGGTTAATAGATCATTGTTTAAGTTAAAGGGGCAAAATGGTTAAATGGTGAAAGGTGAGAGGATTGGTTATGCCTTTAGCCTTAGATTTTTCTTTGAATAATGCTATTCATGTAGAGGTGGCATATTTTTATGGAACAATACCATGAGAAGATCTATCTTTAATTTAAATAAATAGTATTATTTTTTTCTTTTGTCTTCTCACGATTTTTTCATTTATTCACTTATTTTAATTATATTTTTAAAAATTAATTTATTTTTTATATTTTAATTTTTTTACATAATAATTCATTTTTTTTATTATTTGGATTATTTATTTAAATTTATATTTTTTAAATCAATTAACTCAAAAATATAAATATAAAGATATAATTGAAAAGTTTAAATTGTTATATAAAAAATATCAGAGTATAAGAATTAAATTTAAAAATATAATTAAAATAATAAAATTTTTAAATAATCAAACAAAAAATATAAACTAGGAGAACAAAAATATAAATTTAGCAAATCAAAAATATCTTCCCTTTCCTTTTCACGGAGGATGGTAAAAGAAAGCAACTTCTGTAAAAGAAAGCAACTTCTTTTTATTTTCTATTCCAACGAGACTTGCTGACGTCATATGTATGCAATAATCTCTTTTTTCACATCTAGGGTTTTTAAATTTGGATTATATTTCGGTTCAGTTGAATTTGATCCCTTATTTATTTATAATTTTTTAATTAAATTTTTGATTTGATTTAGTTCCAATTCTTATTAGGGGTGTGCATTCGGTTATAACCGAATCGAACCGTTTCATTCTTGCCTAATCGAATCAAACCGACATTATGGATATAACCGAACTGACTTAATACACTAACCGAAACTGAATTAACCGATTTAGATTTTAAACTAACTGAACCGAAAATCGAATCAAAAAAATATTTCAAAAATTGAACCGAATTAACCGATTGAACGTTGAACTAACTGAACCGAAAACCGAACCAAAAAAATAACTCAAAAATCAAACCGAATAAATTGATTTGGATGTAAACTAACCGAACCAAAGATTAAACCAAAAAGTAATCCAAAAACAGAACTGAAAATACTAAAAACACCAACATCACCAACAACAAATAGTGACACTAAAAACTCATTAACAGAAAAAATACCTGATCAATATAAATATGAACTGCAAAACACCAACAACAAACACTAAAAACCAACAAAACAGAAAAAAACATTCATTGCTGCACAATTCACTTATATATCAAAACAGTAACAGTAGAAAACAAAACAAATTAAACAATAACAGTAATAGAAAGCAAAAAGCACAGCTGTGCAAGAATCCCATTCACAGTGCATTAAAACAATTAACATTAGAAAACACAGCTTTAATTATGACAATAACAACAGTGCATTCTGCACAAGAATCTAATACAATAAAAAAAAAATTAACAATTCAATACAACACAAGAGAAACAACGAACCAAATCACAACGAGTTAAACAAATCAAACGAATTAACCAACGAATTTGCAAAAGTCAAAGCATCAACGAACCAAATCGTATTACCAACCAAATCGGACATGACAATCAAAACCACAGGACGATTAAGTTACTGAAATCGTATTGCCTTCTCAAATCGAAGACAGCGATACCCGCAAGATCGTTCACTCCTAAGTTGCTGAAACCAACTAAATTGTTGATGTTGACGGTGAGGAGGGTGAAATGGCTTAGGGTTTGCTGTTGCGTTCGACAGGGTAGGGGGGGTGGGCTGGGTGTTGGGTGGGGGAGAAGCCGACTGTGAAGGTGTTTGGGTTTGACGGCGATGGCGAGGGTGAGGTGAGGGTTAGTCGGTGACCTAGGGCTAGGGTCGATGCTTCGAGCCTTCGACGACCGGGGGGCTGGGTGTTGGACTTGGGTAGTTGGGTGGGGAAGAAGCCGACGGTGAAGGGCTTCAAGGCGTTTTTGTCTGACGAGGACGACGATGGGTCGATGGCGAGGTTAGGGTTAGCCGCCAAAGACCTAAGGCTAGGGTTGATGCTTTGACGACGAGTGAAGGGGGCTGGGTGTTGGGTTGGGTGGGGGAGAAACCGACGATGAAGGCGTTCAGCTCGAGCGGGCTATCGGGTATGATGCTCAAGAAAGAAGAAAGACAAGGCAATGAATGTTGAATGGACCGACAGAAGGCAGCTGCAGCATGGGTCGGTTAGCTTGTATTCAGTTCGATTTTTTGGGTTTTTTTACTCAAATAACCGAACCGAATCGAAAAACCAAATTTTTGGCAAAACACTAACCGAACCTGAACCACCCACTATAGATAACCGAACCGAACTGGTAATCGGTTTAATTGATTTTATGCTCACCCCTAATTCTTATATGAAAATTAATTGTAATTAAAATAATCTTATCATTTACTAATACAGCAATACTAATTATTAAATATATCTTATTTTTAAAAATTAAATATTTTTATTATTTGATAATAAATATATCTTGTTTTAAATTATTTAATTAACTAATAAAATTATTTAAATACTAAAAATAAAGTACATTTATTGCCACTTAACCATTATTTAGGGCAATGGTTAATATTAACATTATTAATAGTATAATATAAATTAAATTTAAAAATGTAAATATATATTACATAAATATTTAAAAATTAAAATATACTTTTTTTAAAACAAATTATATTAAAACACAAAAAAAAAATTAAGAACTAGACTAAACCGGTCTGATCTTGACCTTAATTGGTCCAATCTTTAGTCTGAAATTATGGAAATCACAATCTCTAATCCAAATTAAATAAACACTCCTAATAATATTTGAGAAATATTAGTATTTTGTATAACATGAAATATAGTATTTTATAATGAGAATATGTCAAAATTTAAATTACAAGGGTTTAAACTAAAATTATATCATATGAAGTCTCTGTAAAACTATGGCATAATTATATGGAGTCCACATGAAATTTATTTCATCTTACTGAATTTTAACATGTCAATAGTTTGAGATAACACGATGATATTTTACTTTTATGATTGGTTTTAATGATAAAAAATAATAATAAGTTTTACACCCTAAGTTATAAGTCAAATATATAGTTTTTAAATAAAAATTAATTTCAAATATTTTTGTAAAAATAAAAATTAAATGAATTACATGTATGAAAATTTGCAAAAATAAGTATTAAGATTTAAAAGAATCTCCTAAATTATTTTTATAAATTAGTTTTGAATCATTAGATAAATGAAGCAAAACATTTTTAAAGGCAAAAAAATCATGCATGCTCTTTATAGATTGATGTTTTTGTCTTGGACATGATTTTAATGATGAAATTAAATTGTATTTTATGATGGAATTATTTTATTAATTTTTATTCACTTGGTACTTTAAATTTATTTTATATAATTTATTAAATAAAAAAATTAATTTTATCGTACAATTAAATGTAAAAAATTTTGTTATAAATTTTTTGATGACATTTAAAATGTTATTTGATCAAAATTGTTGAATTCAATTTCAAAATATCTTGTGATAAATTTTTTAATGGCATTTGAAATATTATGTTTTTAATTAATAAAAAATTGTGTTGAATGAATATTAGTTTCAACAATCTAATGTCAAAAATCTTGTGGTAAAATTTCTTAATGATATTTGAAGTGTTGTATTTTTATTTGATTAAAATGTTGTATCAAAATTTTTTAAAGGATTGAAAATAAAACAAGTGTGCAGTTGTTGCCCCCAAGTTTTGAACCTTGTCACTAGTCAAGCCCAAGATTTAAGTAAAAATAAGGAACCACTTATTTATGTGCAAAAACTAATATATATAGCTGTCGACGTTTGGAATTGGTTGATCCTGATTCGTTAGCCCGCACTGGTGTAATGAATCAGAGAGGTAGAATAAGATTATCTGGTTTGGTTTTGTTGTCCTGTCGACCGATCAGCCCCTGCAAAATACTTCGATGCTTCAGTAAATAAACGAGTAAGGAAAATGCAAAGTATCATCAAGTTGGCAGGAAAAACGTACCATGACTCTAGGAAGAACTAGTTTATATATGGGAGGTGGAGAAGTCCTCCTGCATGTGTAACACCCGAGAATAATTTTGAGGATAAAAATGATGTTTGATAAAGGGCATAATTAGAATTTTGGGAAAAAATAAGACTATAGGGCACACTAACACAGCTTTGGACGATTGAATTAATCAGAGGGAGTACCTCGGACCCTAGATAGCCAAGGAAAATGGTATAGTATCGATGAACAATTAAAATTATGATTTTTAGTGATGAAAGAAATGAAATCGGGAATAGTTTTCGGTACAGCAAAAATACAGCTGCCAATTAAGTCGTATTACCGAATTGTTATAAACGATGTCCAAAAAGTCAAAAGAGAGTATCAAGGACTAGTATTCGATGTATAAAACAACCCTTAAGAGGTTTCAGGTTGAATCGAGTAGATTTGAGGTCAAATAAATCAGTCGGGCCTAAGTGTAATTTTCTAAAAATGCCCGAGGGAGGTCAAAACGGTAAATTTTTGAAAATTTCAAGGCAAAAATGAGAAGTTCTAATCTTGTGGGTCTTAGTGGTATAGTTGGATAATTAAGGGGCTTGAGAATAAGGGCCAAAATGTAAAAGGAAATTCAAAGGGGGCCAAATCGCAATTTTTGAAAATCTGCCAAAGCATGGTAGATTTGGCCAAGATTTTGGCCTGATTTTCCGGCAATTTGGGCAGCCTAGGTTCATCAGGGAGTGGCCTAGGGTGGTCTAGGAAGCGTGGGGAAGAAGTCTTGGCCGAAAATCGGCCATGTGGGGGTCGAATTTGGCTATAAATAGCCAAGGGTTTCAGCCGAAAATGAAGCATCAAATTGCTCGGTTTTGAGAGCAAATCGAGGGAAACCAATAAGAGGCTTTTGATCCTTGAGGGAAGAGGATCATTTCTGGAGATTTTGGGAATTTTTGGGGTAGTATAGAGGGTGTTTTCGCATATATATACATTCGGCCGTATATATATATATATTTTGCGTGAAATACCAAATTGGGTTGTAGAGTGATCGATCGAGCGATCTAATAAGGGGCTTTTGTTCACAAGGTGATGGGTAACTGATCTGAAAATTTTTGTGCCAATCGGAGTTCGAATCGAGGGTCAATTTGATTCGCCGGAGTTCGGTGGCGGGATAGCTTCGGTCAACTGTTTTTGGCCAAATCAGAAGGCTTCGGGTAGTCTTTTCTGAGCAAGATTGGTACCATTGGGATCGAATAAGGGAGAGGATCAGCCTGGTGTCGTCGCTTCAATTTTCCGGTGTGCCGTTGCCGGAGAAGATGACCGGAGGTATTTTTGTGTTTTTTTTAAATACTGAAAATATAGAAAATTCGATAAAAAATAGAATTAAAGTAATTAAAATTCTGGAAAAATATCCATAAATTCTAGAAAGATGAATAGTTTATTTTGATGAATTTTTATCTTGGAAATTTCTTGGGGAAATAATTATTTTTGATTTTTGAAAGGAAATCTAAATAGAAAATAAATAGGAGGAATTTTTAGGAAATTCTGAAAAAATTCCAGAAGTATAAGGAATTTATTTTATGAGTTTTGGTGATTTTTCTTGAAGTATATTCGAAGTAAATCGATGAGAAATAAATTTTCTCAAGGAAAAGTAATTATGGAAATTTGAGAAAATAGGAGAAAAATCTGGAAAATTTCCAGAAAATCCCAGAGGCTTATAAATATTTTTTTATGAATTATTATGTAAAAATATTTGATAAAATAGTCGTATAGATATTTATTTTGGATTATTAGAAAAGAAAATGGGAGACAAATAGGAAAATTGTGAGAAAATTAAGGAAAATTATAATTGTTGGATAAATGTGATGATTAGGGTGCCTTGAGGGTTGAGACGAAGTGACTCGTGCGAAGTTCGAAGAAGGCACGCAAATCGAGACAGGCACGCAAATCGAGACAGGCACGCAAATCGAGGCAAACTGCGCTTTTCAAGAAGAATTCGAATTGCGCCCAAAGGTGAGTGTTCGCCCCCAACTTTGTTTTGACTTATGAGTGATTCTACCCGAAGGGATCTTGAGTGACATGTGAATGGTTTACTGTGAATGCTCATCTCTATGGCCTGGTGTATTATGGTTGTCCAAACAGTTATTTACACATGCATTGAATTTCGTACAGTAAATTGCATACATTGAGATGTTGATTTTTATGCATGTTATGATTTTTCGGCATTGGCTTGTTTTGTGTGGTCCATGTGGGACGTAGGTTGGTAACTTGTGACGTAGCCCAGAGTGACAGCACTCGGGATGCGTACCTAGGATTAATGCTAGGTGACCCACTTGGGACGGGGCTAAGACGGACTTCACCCTACGGGACCCAAGTGACGGGGCTGAGAGTGGACACCACCCCGGTTGTTGGCTCAAGTGGCGGGGCTGCGAGTGGACACCACCTCAGGTTCCTTTGAGCAATAGCATTAATGCCGAGGTGACGTCGATTCCGAGGATAGTGCTGATGTGACATTCTTGGGGCTAGGGTTGCGTTGGGTTTTGGAATGCTTTTGAGTTGGAGCGTAAAGCCTAACAATGACAATGGGGTGATTCCCGGGTTCATATGCCGAGGTTGTCCCTCTTAAGCAGGACTATTTTGCCAATGGGCCGAAGTGGTTGTGTCGCCTTTAGAGAGATTGCATTTTCCCCGATTAGGGTTAAGTGCTATGTGGGATTCTCTTAGGCTGGTGCATGTCGGGATTTATCGATTTTGTATATGATTTTTCATATCTGCATGAAAACGTTTTTGAACTCTCACTTAGATGATTCAGCATCTAATTTGGACTATGTCCCTGAAATATTCAAACGTTCCAGGTGAAAGCAGTGGCGCCAAGGGAAAGAATATCATCGAGATGTAGTAGCTATGTTTAGTTTTCGTAGGTTTTGTCCATGATTACGATGTTCAGAGGTTATGTAATATTTTGTTATTTTCATGTGAAACATCGATTTGGTTATTGTAAAGGAATTGTCGGTTATATATCATTGAGGTTTCGATCTTGCTTCCGCTGATGTGATTGTTGATACCTGTCTTAGTTTATTATTAAATTTTGATATGCTAAGAAGGTACGATCGGGATTGACGGGAAATGATTATGATGAAGGTATAAGTATTGAGAGACTTACGTTGTGTGTTTGATGTTGAGAAAAAAAAAAATATTTCTGAAATCACGAGTTAACGTTCGTTGTGGGAAAACGGGGCATTACAACATGTGTTGTATGTCTGCAAATGATGGGACAAAATTTCCAGCGCTGACGAAAATGCCCATGCAGCAGTAAGGTGCCGACGGGACCCTTATTAATGTGGATGAGATCCATCATTAATGATAATGGGATCTAAGGTGAATG
This sequence comes from Diospyros lotus, assembly GCF_014633365.1. Taxonomy (NCBI): domain Eukaryota; kingdom Viridiplantae; phylum Streptophyta; class Magnoliopsida; order Ericales; family Ebenaceae; genus Diospyros; species Diospyros lotus. The sequence continues at coordinate 31,447,643 of NC_068352.1, forward strand.
CGTGAAAATCTAGACGCGGCTGTAATGATGTTGTTGCAAAGGGCTAGGATGAGACTGATATGGGCCGATTAAATAGGCCGAGATGACGGGGCTAGATTGAGCCTGGAAGGCCCAGCTGGGATGGCCCCTAGGCCACTAATATTTTCAAGCATATGACCTTCTCGTTATGCAAGCTGATTGGCTAGGTCGATGAATTGCAAGAGTCTCTGGGAGCTCACTCGAAGTGTAGTTGGGAGCTCATTTGTATTGTAGTTAGGAGCTCGCTCATATTAAGCCCGCTTGGTCCTATGCTCTGAGCTTGGGTTCTAGTAACGCACAAGCTTGCTTCGACTTATTTAGCTCGAGGTTTATTGGGCCTTATACGATTGGGCCGGCCCGCTGAGTTGAGCCCAGCCCATAAGGAGTAGAACAGAAAATACCCATAACAATAGTAATCTGTCGACTAAATGCTTTCAATCTGTCGACTAACTCATTTTCATCTATCGACTAACCCTTGAATTTGTTGACTAAATCATTAAATTTATCGACTAATAGAAGCTTTGTATTGCATTTATTGACCGATTAATTCGTAGAAAGCTTCCAACAGCTAGTTTTTCAAATTTCAACAGATCAAAATGACTAGTTTCTCTTGAAACTCTTGAGATGCCTATAAATACAACTCATAAATGAAGTTAAAAATGATGATAGATGGGAATGGGTTGATCTAAGATTGTAAATCATTTTACTTGAGCTTATAAGAGTTTGTGCTTCAATTTCTTTTAAGTCTTTGTACTTAATTTGTTTCATTTTATTCCAAGGCTTGTATTTGATTTTGAGAGATATTGTATCTAAGAGTGTTTACTTTTAGAACCTTTCTTTTGTATCATTCTTGTATTTTTTAACTTGTAATTAGAGGGTTTCTTTGTTTAAGAAAGAGGTTTGTATTGCTTAGCTTATTGCTAGAGGACCTGCTTGTCTAAATAAGAGGTTAAAAATTCCTAATTTGTTGCTAGATGGACTATTTGGAGACATAGGAGGTTTTTAGTAGACTAATTGAAAAATACTTAGTGAGGAGTTAAAGTAGTGGATTAGCTTTAGTTTAAGTCGAACCATTATATATTGTTATCTCTTTTTTTTGCTTGTGTACTTTGTTTCATTTATTGTTTCAAGCATTTTAATAATCCTTATTTGTACTTTCTTTCATTTTTTTAAATTACCTATCAAAAATAACATATTTACAAATTTTAAGTAAAATTGACATTTTTTCCAAATATATACTCATGTGTATCAAGTTTTAATATTAAATATTTGGACTCGAGTCTTAGATTTATTATCACTTTGAGTGGTCTCATGTCATATTATTCATACCAAAATGTGATATTTCTTTGTTTTGTGAAATCTAACTTTGTCAAATCACATAAAGATTAATAAGATATAATTAACATTACGTTACCATAACATTGAACGACTATGTAAAAAGTCAAATGTTGCCGGTCTCGGTTGCTCAAAGAGTCCCAATTGACAAATCTTAGGATTGAAAGTTTGCTTGATGTTTTGATTCTGTTCTTACCAGGTGCGATGTAGCCATATGAACCGGCAACAGTAGACATGGATTTCGAGTAGGGGAAGTCGATCAATTTCGCCAAGCCAAAATCCCCCACGTGTACCTCAAGCATAACATCCAACAAAATGTTGTTTGATTTGATGTCTCGGTGAATGATCTGGGGCTTGCAATCGCAATGGAGATAGCACAGGCCTTCTGCTGCGCCAAGAACAATCCTATATCGGGCATCCCAGTCCAATAAGCAGGTTTTCCCATTCCCATGGAGTTGCTCGCCTAGGCTGCCGTTGGCCATGTACTCATACAACAGAGCGTTCGAGTCTTGGTGATAGCAGAAGCCATAGAGCTTGACAATGTTGCGGTGCCTAATCTTTCCAAGGGTCAATATCTAAGCTTGGAAGCTGCGATCAACACTAGCTCCTCCTCCGCGAGATTTCAACTTTTTAACAGCAATCACCTCGCCGCTACCCATGACAGCCTTGTAGACTGTACCGCAGGCTCCCCTGCCTACAACCGCACTTTCTGAGAAATTCCCGGTAGCTTCCACGAGGCCCTGATATGTGAAACCTTCCTTTGGGAAGTAATAATTCTCTAACACATTGGGTTTCGCTTGATTTTCAAGTGCAGCAATAGCAGGCTGCCTGCCTCTTATAATCCAACAAACACATACTGTCAAAACCAAAGAGATCAATCCCACAATCGCAGAGATAATGCTCACTAGTTTCTCTTTGGAAGAACCCTCCTTTAACCAGCTTGTTGAATATGGCCAGCGCCGCGTAGCACCTAATCCAGGCAAGCCATTGTTTCCAGCGAAGTTGCTAGAATCCATCCTTCTGAAAACAGGGGTGTTTGGCTCGGCTCCAACGAGGTTATTGTTGGATAGGTTGCAGACCAGCAGGCTGATCAACTCGCCAATTGAAGCTGGAATTTCACCACCAAGGTGATTGTCGTTTAAATATAGCGATTCCAGCATCTGCAAGTTCCCAAGATTGGCTGGAATTGTGCCGGATAGAGCATTGTGGATTATATTGAGGGCAATTTGAAGAGACAAAAGTTGACCAAACTCAACAGGGATATACCCAGAGAAAAAGTTCCCTCCCATCTGCAATTCTGTAAGCCTGGCTAGACTCCCCAATGTGCTTGGTATCGGTCCACTCAGTCTATTATCAGAGAGCTTAAGCAATTCCAGATTCACTAGGTTGCCAAGCTCATTTGGGAGATAGCCAGTGAATTTATTCCTGCTAAGATCAAGCCTCTGGAGCTTTGTACAGTTGCCTAACTCATGAGGAATACTCCCGGTGAGCCGGTTAGAAGATACATTGAATGTGACAAGCTGTACTAGTTTTCCAACCTCAGGCGGGATAATCCCCACAAAGTAGTTGTCAGATAAGAGCAGCCTCTTCAAATTCCTAAGCTCTCCTAATTCGGGCAGTATCACTCCCAAGAATCTGTTTCGATAGAGTTCGAGAGCAGACAGGTTGTGAAGTTTAGGAAACTCAATTGGGAGGCTCCCTGTAAGCAGATTATCTCCTAACATTAGCTGTATAAGGGACTTGCACGTTTGCAGACCATGAGGAATATTTCCAGATAACTGGTTCGAGCCAAGGCTTAGAAAATTCAGTTTCCTGAACTTGCAAAGTTGTGGAGGTATGCTACCTGTGAGATGATTGGCAGACATGTCAAGAATGGAGAGGTTACTGTTAACGCCAATAAGAGGGGGAATAGTTCCCTCAAGATGGTTGTCGAAGAGTTGTAAATCCTCCAAGAATGTGAGGTTCTGTAGCTCCAAGGGAATTCTACCCGTCAAATTATTTATCGACAAATCTAACTTCCTCAGCTGCTGTAACTGTCCAAGCTCTCTTGGTATGCTTCCCTGCAGGAGGTTTTCAAAAAGTTGGAGTAAGCGGAGGTTAGGAATCCGGCCCAACTCTGGTGGAATGAATCCACTTAAATTGTTCTCAGAAAGATCGATCTCAACAGCACTTGAACAATCTCCTAGCTCCCTAGGAATTGTTCCATTCAACTGGTTGGTGTAAATGTACAACTTCTTCAACCGGGTCAATTTTCCAATCTCCTTGGGGAGGCTTCCACTAAAGGAATTTCCATGCAGAGCAAGCAGTTCCAAGCTGCTGAAGTTCCCAATTTCAGGAGGAATCTCGCCAGAGAGAAGGTTTTGCCAAAGTATCAAGTCAGTGAGATTCTTAACCCTCTGAAGCTCTACAGGGAAAAAACCTTCTAACCTATTCTGTGCCAACCCCAGTACCTGCAAGCCCTCACATTTGCTGATCTCTACCGGGATTGGACCGGAGAAGAAGTTTTGGCCGGCCCTTATAATCCTTAGCCATTTCAAGTTACCAAGTGAAAGTGGGAGCATTCCAGTGAAGTTGTTACTGTAAATTACTAACTCTTCAAGCATAGTTAAATTCCCAATCTCCTCTGGGATTTCACCATATATATAGTTCTCACACAGAGAGAGCTTTCTTAGGGTTGAAATTTTGCAGATTTGGGCTGGTAATTCCCCATGGAATCTGTTAGTGCACAGGTCTAAAACCTCTAAATTATGGCAGTAAGCAAGATCACTAGGAATGGGGCCAGCAATGAAATTGGATGAAACGTTGAACAGAGTCAAGTAAGGGATCTTACAAATGAAGGGAGATGGATTGCCAGACAAGTTTAAGCCACTGAGATTGATAGAAAATACCTTGAATTCATCAGTGCAAGCTATACCTGTCCAATGGCATGGAGTTAAATCAAAGGGGTTCCAGCTTTGGAGATTGTTGTGGGGATCAAGAAGGGATCTTTTGAACTCCAAGAGAACAAACCCCTCCTGGTTTAAAGATTCAACCTTGATGATAAACAAGCAGCAAGCCATCAGCACCAAATGGAGATGTTGCTGAACGTGTTGAGTCATCTGCCTTGCCAATTTCCAAGGGATGAAAAGAGGGCAAGAAAACAAAAAACCTAGATGCTAGGTTTCCATTGCAAGATTGTTATAGACGGCAAAGTTGATGAGCACTCAAGAGGTGCAAAAGCTATATTGTAAACAAGTCATGGATCAAAATTAGGGTAATGAGTGCGTATTTTAGCTAACAAAAATGCAGCCATGCATAGAAAGAACCCAATAAGGAATTAGTGAGGATAGAGAAACAGAGACTATGAGATGTGAAATTGACCCAAGAGGACTGAAGATACCCAACTGAACCTGCAGCCCTGCAGAGCAGTGTGAAACATAAATAAGGAGAGATGGGTAGAAATAGCGAGGACAGGATAAGTGAGAGAGAGAGAGAGAGAGAGAGAGAGAGAGAGAGAGAGATGTGCAAACCTTTAAAAGAGAGACCATAACTCTGAAGGGCCTACGATGGTCTCTTCTATTATTAGGGTTCAAATCTCTCAGAGCAACTCGTGGACCTAATAAGTTTATGGGCGCACACTTAAAACAACTAGTGGTTGCGGCTTCTCATAATCGAGAAAAAAGGCGTGAAAAGATTGATTAAAGAAGGCAAGAAGCGAGAGAGAGAGAGAGAGAGAGAGAGAGAGAGAGGGCAGTTCTACCATCAGAGTCACGATCCAAAAACAGAGCCAGAGAAGGAAAAATGGAGTCGACCCTGCACTTTACAGCCGGGAAGTGAGTGCCCAAGTTGGGTTTTGCTTTTGTTCATCATGTTCTTCTTCAATTCAACCTTTTCTTTCTGATCAACATTTGTTGCTGTTTCTGCTGCTACTGCTACCTCCACTTGTCTTCTCTTCTCTTCTGATTCTTATCATTATTTCCCATTGGTTGGTGGGTGGACCATATATAACAGTAGTAGAGAATGGAGATGAAGACGAGTCACGGGAATAAATGGATTGCAATCTCCGCCATTGTTGCTTGGCCTAAATTAATGTTTCTTTTGACTGTTTGGGATAGGGAGAAATCTGGGAAGCAATGATTCTGCATGTTGAAACTTGAAGCATGATTGTGAGAAAGTGCAGGCTCTATCTGCCCCAATTTCCTCAAATTCAGTGGCCTCTTGCCCACTTTAATGAGTTGGGTCATCTGGCAATTTGCTCATGGCTTAAGTTTTCATATTCAGGTTTGAATTTTTTGATGATCCATCACAATCACACACAGGCCTTGTGTAGTTTGTCTTCTAGTTCTAGTAGTTAGGTTTAGTCATATAAAAAAAAATCATCATATTAGTATACAATATTTTTGCTATAATTATTGATGATATAGAACAATCACTCTAATTTTGTGGGAATTTAAACAGTCTGATTTTAAGGAGACTTGGGTGCTCATTAGTTAAAAGAAAACAGTTCCCAGATTTTGTATCAGTATTAATCTTAATTAAACTAAAATCTCATGTTTTTCTATTTTAAAAAACCCTAAGACTCCCCCTTGTTTGTGAAGAAAACAGTTACAAATGTCTCAAATCTGTTCTCTAATGATCCGTATAAATTTGAAAATACTGTTTTCCACTGGACATCTTCCTGCACTCTTTAAACTTAATAAACTAAGATAATTATTATATCAAATTTCATTTGATAATATCTTAACATGAATAGGGGCAGATGCACTTGCAATTTTGTATTTAGCAGTATGCTTTGACTATTTCTTCTGTGATAATGAAACGATTTAGAAACTAATCTACAAAATTATTTTTCATCATCACATATAGAGCTTTCAAGCTTTTAAAAGTCAGGATTTTCTTTCTTAATTAATTCATTAATAGTGAATGTTGCTATACTGCTTTTTTCCCCCTTGATTCGTTGCTACTTCTTTTGCAATCTCTGCTGTTTTTCCACTCAAAAGATCTGGGTTTTTCATGTTTCCACGTGGGTATTCTTTCTTTAGCTTGTTTGTCTCTTGTACCCAAGTCATCAAAGCCCTCTAAACTTTTGTTTCCGCTTTTTCTTGCCTTTTCTCAGCACCCAAACATGGGTATCAAAGCAGAATTTCCAGTTCTCCAACCGCACCACCTAGAATCTTTGGTGCTCCCTTCCCTTGGCCATATGAACCTCCTCTGGTGCTGTCATGTACAGCTCTGGTCATATTAAAGTCTATAGCGTTCGCCAATAATCAGTCCATTTTATCAGTGCAATTTTCACTTTTCTGCAGAACAGTGCATATAACTGTGCCCACTAAATATGGCAATACGTTTGGGTCTCTCTTCAATCAATCCATATACTCTTTAGATGGTTGACACTATAATGACCAGTTTAATGTGCAGACCTCAAGGGTCGAGTATTTCAATCCCTTTTAATTCTTTTGTCACACTTTGCACTATTTTCCTATACCTTCCCATATTTTCATTCAATTCCAAACAATGTCACCAGCGCAAGAGAACTTGCCAGACCCAATTGAAATAGCCAAAAAATGAAATTGAAACAGTAGACTGCTTGAATTTCTCAACATTTTCCGGGGAAATAAACACTGCTTCATGCAAAGCATTCACACAAACACATAAACCACTGTTTAGAAAACAAAAATCTTTTACATGGCCTGTGCCCAGAACACACATTTAAGTGTATCCATTTATTAAAGAGGAAAACTAACACATCCTCAAGAGCAAAAAGTTCAAGAACTTCTAGAGCCAATCAACACCAAACTTGAAAGCACCTCAAATCCAGAGTTAATCAGCACCAAACTTCTTTCTGAGCCCCACAACATAGTCATAAACCTTGTGGGGGTCGGCCAGGGACTTGGAAACACTCTCCCTCTCCATGCACCTCTTGGCCCAAGCTATCAGCTTGGGGCACTCTGCCTCTATGTTCAAGTTCCCAAAAGTTTCATAGGCATAAAACCAGCAGTAGAAGGTCACCAGAGCTATGTCCACGTACCCAAATTTCTCCCCACCAAAATATGGCTTCTCCCCAAGTGCTCCTTCCAGCACTTTCAGGACATCTACGAACTCCTTGGCTTCCTCCTGTTCCTCCCCTTTTGTGAACAACACCTTCCTCAGAGCACCATACAACTGCAAGCAATTTCACAAACATTTTATGTGTTAGACAACTCCTCAAATTTCATTTTGATAGAAATAAAGTTCCTAATAATCCCACGTTAAGTAGAGATAGAGATTGATGTCAGGTTGTTGCCTATTGTCTATGAATAAGTCGCCCGTTAGACAGAGAATCGAGTTCTGTGATCAGTCTGTTATCTTAGATTATAGAAGACTCTTGAGTTTTTCAGTTTTCTATGTGCAAAATTTTATCTTACTTAAGTTGGTGAATTATCTAATTATTGTGGAATCATAGATGAATGCATCAAAGGTGAACCGCACTACACATCTTTTTGTGTAATTTTTTCTCTCAATTTCTGTGCTTAATCAGCCACATAAAACTTTCAATCACCGTATATCTGCAAGCAATTTCACAAACACCTTACGTGCACAATCAGAAGTGTACCTTTTGGTCGATATAGTCAGCCCAGAATCTGGCCTGGGCTCTCTGGTAAGGATCAGAGGGCAATAGTGGGCATTTCTCGTTCCAGACCTCATCAATATACTGAACAATTATAAGGGATTCACAGACTGGTTTTCCATTGTGGATGAGAACAGGGATCTTCTTGTGAATCGGGTTCATCTCCAGTAGGAGCTGGCTCTTATCGGTCAATTTCTCCTCTCTGTACTCGTACTCAACGCCCTTCTCTTTCAGCGCAATCATGACCCTCATTCCAAACATGCTCACCCATGAATTCAGCAGAACAACCCCATGAGAAGCCATTGTCGAACGCCTCAACAAAGGAAAGAACCCAGATGAAGCTCCGGTGAAGATGAAACCGATGCGGTTCGCTTATATATATATATATATATTAATGGATGGATGGTGGATTCTAGGTGGGCGATCGGTATAAAGATGACTGTGGAGCACGGCAAACGGCAATTAATGCGATTAAAAGATCTTGCTGCTTCTGGGCTCTTCTGCTATTGGCCGCATGCTGACGGTTAACGTTGCCGTTTGTGATGGATGCCATGACGATGGAATCAGAGAACATCATCCATATTAGATTTTTCTTTCAATAATGCTATTCATTCATGTAGAGGATATTTTGAGTGGATCTATGCTTTATTTAGATGAATAATATTATTTCTTTTTTTGTCTTTTTATGATTTTTTTACTCATTTTAATTACACTTTTTGATTTATTTTTAAAAATTAATTTAATTTTTATATTTTAATATTTATTTACGTGACAATTTAAATTTTTATTATTTCTTTAAACTTTTATTTTTTAAATTAATTAACTCAAAATTAAATTGAGTATAAAAATATCAGAGTATAAAAATTAAATTGAGTTAAAAATAAGATTCAAAAGTATAATAAAAATTTTAAATAATTAAACAAAAAATATAAAATACAAAAACAAAAATATAAATTTAGGAAAGCAAAAAATATCTTCCCTTTCCTTTTCACAGCAACTTCTTTTTATTTTCTATTCCAGTGATACTTGCTGACGTCATATGTATGCAATAATCTCCTTCTCACATTTAGGATTTTTAAATTTGAATTATATTTCAGTTCGTTCGATTTAATCTCTTATTTATTTATAATTTTTTAATTAAATTTTTGATCTAGTTTAGTTTGAATTCTTATATGAAAATTAATTGTAATTAAAATAATCTTATTATTTATTAATAGAGTAATACTAATCTTAAGCAGTAATAAATATGTCTTATTTTTAAAAATTAAATATTTTTATTATTTGATAATAAATATATATTATTTTAAATTATTTAATTAATTAATAAAAATATTTAAATACTGAAAACAAGACCTAAAGTGCATTTATTGCCGCTTAACCATTATCTTTAGGGCAATGTTTGATATTACCATTATTAATAATATAATATAAATTAAATTTAAATTACAAGGGTTTAAACTAAAATTATATCATATGAAGTCTCCATAAAACTAAGCATAATTATATGAAGTCTACCTGAAATTTATCTTTTATCTTATTGTTTTTTAACACAACAACTATTTGAGATAATGTAATGATATATATTTATGTATATGAACCTTTTGCCCCCTTGCACTATGCGTACTTGTACTTTTTTTGGACCAATTTAATTAAAAGTGAGTTAAATACTCATTAGCTGCATCAATAATAGGTACAAAATTAACATAATTTTAAATGTTTTTAAGTAAAATTGGCATTTTCTCTGAATATATATATATATATCAAGTTTTAATATTAAATGTTTGGGTTCTAGTATTAGATTTACTATCACTTTGAGTGGTCTCGCGTCATATTATTCATGCCAAAATATGATATTTTTTTATTTTATGAAATCTAACTTTGTCGAATCACATAAAGATTAATAAGATATAATTAATATTAAGTTACTATTGTAATGATCCGCCTTTTTCAATGTGCCGTTATTCTCAATTTTTTTTTTTCATCACAAATTCCTCGATATAAAGTGGCCATAAATATATACATCATTTCATAAGGAAAGGTAGTTTAAACACTTGCGAAAGTAAAATCAGAATTTAATGAAATATTGTAATTGTAAAGAAGGTAAATCTATACAACATTGCTTAATAACTATAATATTATAATTTTTGGCAGACACATCAATCATAAAATAGCTAAAACATGACTTCTAACAAGATTCTCACAAATTGTCCTAGCACTAGCGTATGACTTATTACACGACTACCAACATGTTCAGCTTTCAACAATCTCCCTAGCTTTTTGCCTGCTCGTCTTGCTTGAAGCGTTGAATATTCGAGAGACAAAATCCAATATTAAAAGATGAATCTTTTAAGTGAGGGTTAAAATAAATTTTATGAATGTATGATGTATGGGCATAAAAATCAATTGACGCCCGAAAGCAGCTTTGATAGCATTCTAGCCCCTGTATGAAAACTAAAGTAGTCATCCCGGCAAACACACATGGCATGGGATACCCCTATGATCATTTTGACAATCACTCTTAGGGAAATGCAGATCAAATTACTAGGGCAATATCCCACCCCATCATGTCTAACAAGAATAACACAAATAACAACATGCCAATAATATCATGCCCAATGAAAAATCATATTTATCGAGGTAATATAAAATAATTATGCATAAGTATGACAAGATACACATAAAACACATAAATTTGGCAAATCCCTCGTAATCTCATGCTCATTTAGGTAAACACACCACATATATAATTTTCGGGTGAACCGGTCACCTTGCTTTAGCTCATTAGACTTCCTTGGTATGCATACCCTAACCTCGAAACTCGTGTCTCTGTAAATTTCTTGGCCAAAATTTTCGGGATATAAATAAAACATAATTTCTTAATTTTTCAAAAAAAAAAAAAAAAAAATTCCCCTCTTTTTCCCTTACCTTATGCGTTGCCCACTCGCGTGATGGCTGGTCATATTCTTCAGCCTCTCTTTCATCGTTGACGATTGATTTTGGTTTGTTTCTTCGATTTTCTTCTTCTCTCTCAGCCAACTCGATATTTCGAACACAATGGCACACCATTTAGTTCGAAACAACGGTCGAACACCCAATTTTTGGCTATTTAAATCTCGGCTTCGACAACCTCAATTTTTAGGCCAAGCTTCAAAACTACCTCAAATCACCTCCAAAATTTTCAAAAATGATTCTTAATACCTCAAGAACAAAAACCCTCTATCAAATCCTCACAATTTCTCCAAGAAAACTCGAATTACACGATTTAATTTATGTAAATTCTCGACCCAACCTTGACTATTTATAGATGTTTCTGATTGCCTCTTCGGCCAATCTCGACCTCGTCTTACACCGCAAGGCCTATCCTTGGCTATGATGTGTAAGAACCCATATTTTCGTAACATTGCCACATAATTTAGACAAATTTAGAATATCAAAAAATTGGTTTGATAGCAGGTATAAGTTCCGAATCGACTCCAGGGAATGCCTTGGAGTGAAATTGTCCAAGGAAAATGATACGAAATTGATGAGCATCCCGAGATAAGAATTATGGTATCGAAAGAAATATGATCGGGAACGATTTTCGATATAGCTAAAATGCAGCTGCTATTTAGGCTGCAAAATTGAATCTTTGTAGGAGACGTTCGGGAAGTCAACGGAAGTTTGAGGAGGCTTTGATTTTTCGTAATGAGCAACCTTTTGGTGGTTTCGGGATGAAGCGATAGCTCGGTAAGGACATTGGGGCCAATCGTCTTTTTCGACTAAGTTTTGAGTTATTAATTTTGGATTTTCAGCATCGAAATGCAAATTAATTCAGTGTTTGAGGGCATGGTTGCAATAAGAAAATTACCCAGGTGATATTAGATGAGTTACGGGGATTAAAAGTGTAATTTTCCTTATATGTTGATGTATTATATAATAGTTATATATATATATATATACATCTCGTGCGTGCGTGAGTCCATCCATCTGCAACTTACCCATGCCCTGTAACCTTCAAGCCACATCCTGCAAGATTGAAGTCACGTCTTTGCAAGTTTTGGAAGGATTTGCACGTCAAGAGGGATGGGCAATGCAATTGGGGCGGTGAGTTCTCTATAAATAGAGAAAGAAATGGGAAGCAAATGGCAGTGAGCCATGAGGGCTTCGACTGAGAGAGAAAAGAAGAGCTCGTGAGATGCGAGAGAGAATGAGAGAGATCATAGGGAGAGGTGGAGGTCGATCAATGGTTGGCTAGAGGAGGAAGTCGCAAGTAACAAGGTGGGAGTAGCCGTGACAGCCATGGCCATGACTTGAGCAACGCCCATGACAGCTCGCAGCAACAGCATGCCGCGATGGGGTGGTTCACGGGAGGCTAGAGAGGCGATGCGGGTGGCGATGTCGGTTGATGGTGGCTGAGCCGGGAGCAGCGACGGTGGAAGCGAGGCAGGAGGTCGATGGAGGGCCAAGCGGCGGCGACTGCAAGCTGTGCGTGGGAGTTGCAGGTCGCGCAAGGAAGAAGAAAAAGAAGAAAAAAAGAAAAGAAAAGAAAAGAAAAAAAAGAGAAAATAAAATGAGAAAAATATAAAAAAATATCAAAAAATAGGATTTGGATATTTATTAATATATTGGAGATTTTGGGCGAGAAAATTATTCAGGCACGCATTTTGAGGATATGACATGCATACCGAGGAAGCTAGAAATGCCAAGTTAAGGTAAGTAAAATTCCTTAGAAAATTTTAGAAATTCGAGAATATTATTTTATGAATTTTCATAGTAAAATATTTGAGAAAATATTTGAGAAATATTTAGTTTGGATTTATTGAGGAAAAATAAGAAAAAATAGAGAGAAAAATAAAGAAAATGCAAGAAATTATGGAAAATAGGTTTTAATCCTTATTTAATCAAATATGGTGATTAAGATACTTTGAGGCTTAAGTTGAAATGACTTGTGCGAATTTTGAGATTGGCACGCAAATCGAGGTGATGCACGTATTTCGAGATAAGGCATGGATATCGAGGTAGCCTGATAAGTTTGAGAAAGTAAGTGGTGCTTCCAAACTAGATTTAGTTTTATGAAAAATGCTTGGTTTGTAGGTGATTTATGTTTCAAACCCTGATCCTTGAGAATGTTTTCATCATATTGACATGCCTTGATATGTATCCATCACGTAGACTACATACATGACATGATTATGAAATGCATATGTACACGTTGAAATCATTGATCACATGCATGTTGTCCATTGGGAGTACGAACTGGCGCCACTACTTTACCAAGGGTGCCCCCATAAAACCCCGGCTTCAAAAGATGTGGTCGTAAAAATAGGTGTAGGAGGAAGAGCCCAGATTGTAACGCCCCGTTTTTTTTTCAAGCGCGCTATAATTTAGGATAATTCTGGGATAATAATTTTTTTTTCAATACTACTAAAACTAAACCATATTGTTTCTCATATCCATCCCAAAATTTTCATGCATCTATCTCGAGAGAGAATTATCATAAACATAAAATACAGAAGCTAGAATCGAACATAACATCATAACATTCATCATAAATCAATTCTTACATCACGGGAACATAAATTTCTCAACATGACTTAATACATAACATAAGTTCTCAACTAACATTAACCTTAAATAAGGTTCTATATTATCATTCCTCAAAACATTTAGAATTCGAAGTAGCAGAACTTAAATACATGAGATACATAACATACATTTAACTGATCATATAACTCATTATGCACTTTGCTAAGTGCCATTTCATGCCTCATTCGTCCTCGTTTCTGCTACAATCTCCATCTGTGATGTTTGAATATTCTAGGGGCAAAGCCTAAGTTAGATGATGAATCATCTAAGTAAGTGAACAAAACATTTAATGTTCATGTATTATGCAATGCATATAACATCATAACTCTCATGTTTGGGTCGAGTGCACCTTAAGATTACCCGCCATTTTTTCAATCTCCTTGCCAGACCAGGGTGTATGGGTACACCTTTGGCAAAGTAACGAAGCCAGTACCTAATCCCAAACCCATGCAACGTATGACCGTGAATCTCATCATACTCATATGCATATTTCATAAATCAAAACATGTAAATGCAATCTACAGACATACTCACATCAAGGCATGACAATATGATAAAATCATTTATATAAGATCAGATTTTGGGGTCGAACAACTTACAAACCAAGTATTTTTATAAAACTAAATCCATTTGAGAAGTACCACTTACCTTCTCAAGCTTATCGGCTATCTCGATATTCATGCATTGCCTCGAAATATGCGTATTGCCTCGTTTTGCGTGCCAACCTCAAAATTCGCACAAGTCATTTTAACTTAAGCCTCAAAGCACCCTGATCATCATATTTATTTAAATAAGCATTAAAACTTATTTTTCGATAATTTCTTGCATTTTCTTTCTATTTTCTTCATTTTTTCCTTCTAAAAATTCAAATAAATATTTCCGGGTCTATTTTCTCCAATCTTTTTCCACAACAATTCATTAAAGTCTAATGACATCAAAGGAAAATTACTGGACTTACCTTAAACCCTCGTTTACACGCAAAACGAGGTTGGTTGGTGCAGAAATCGAGACATCAGAAAGGCAAACCTCAAAACTTTTTGCATAAACCCCATAAAATATTTTTCTAAAATTTCTGGGATTTTTTCCCAAATTTTCTAAGCTCGCATGCAATGGCGGGTGGCTCTGCGCGTGAAGGCCACACGCCGACCTTCTTCTCCGGCGACGGCACACCAGAGCTCCTGGTTTTCTTCACCTTGATGATCCCCTCATTGAATTGATCACGATGGCATACCTTGGGGGCTGAAAGGATCACCGGAAAGCCTCTGATTGGCCGGCTAAACTCTTGGCCAGGCGGACCGCCTCCCATCTTCGGCGAATTCGAATACCCTCTCAAATGACCACAAAAATGCTTCAAACTTACCAGAAAGAATCATCTCGGCCTAGGGAGAAAAAGCCTCTTATTTGTGAGCCTTAATTCATTCAAAAAGTGGAGCAATTTGAAGCTCCAAACTTTGAAAAACCCTCAGCCACCTCTCGGCTATTTATAGCCAAACCCAAGCAACAAAGCCTCATTGGCCGTTCAATCCAACCTCTAAGGAGTCTCTACCTCCCCTAGATCTTCCTTAACAAACCCTCATCCAACCAAGCAAAGCCACTTACAGTTGCGACAAACCGACCAGCTTTCTGGTCGAATTTTCTTCAAAATTCGGCCACCCTGGTGGCCATTGTCGGCCACAACTTGACCCAAAGATGTCCCTGACCAACCCTTATGGGTTTCCTGTGGCCAATTTGGCGAATGGAAATGGCTGGTTGGCCATTGTTGCTTTGAAAGTTTCTTGAAATTACACTTTAACCCCTCAAACTTTGACTTTCTCACTTTGGCCCATTTCACATAGCCTCTTAACTTTTCATAATTGCACTTATGACCCTTAAGTTCTAAAACATCCATTTGACTCTCGAAGATTTTGAAAAAACATCATTTCGACCTCCCTCCAATAATTTTAGAAAACTGCACTTAGGCCCGAATTTTCGTTTTGGCCTTAAACCTTTTTATTTCTTCTTGAAAACACTGAATGATTATTCCTTATGAAAAACTGAAGCTTCCTCAAGCTTCCGTTGACTTCCCAGAAGTCCCTTATAACGATTCAATTTTGCAGCCTAAATGATAGTTACATTTTAGCTGTACCGAAAATCGTTCCAAATTCAATTTCTTCCGATACCATAAATCATATGCCTCGAGATGCTCGACAAAACCGTATCATTTTCCTTAGACATCTTGGCTCCAGGGCACTCCCTGTAGTCAATTCAGTACTTATAATTACTATCAAATCAATTTTTCGATATTCTAAACTTAAATTATATGGTAGCCTCATGAAAATATGGGTTCTTACACAGTTGACCCCTACGATAAAGTAAGACATTGCATACATACATGATAAAATATTTTGTGTCCTTAGTTAGATGATGAATCATCTAACTTGGGCTTTGCCCCTAGAATATTCAAACGTTCCAGATGGAGATTGTAACAGGTACAATGATGAATGAGGCATGAAATGGCACTTAGCAGAATGCATGAGGAATGAAATGTATGTTATGTAGCCCATGTATTTAAGTTCTGCTACTTTGAATTCTGAACGTTTTGATAAATGATGATGTATAACTTTATTTAGGGTTAATGTTAGTTGAAAACTTATGTTTTGTATTAAGTTATGTTGATGAACGATGATGTAAAAATTGAATTTCGAATAATATTAAGATGTCAGATTCGATCCTTGCTTTCGCATTTGATGTGTTTAATGATTCTCTTTCGAGTAAATGATTGAAAATTCTAAGACGGATACGAGAAATGATGTGATTTAACTTTAAGTTTGAAAAAAAAATTAATGTCCCAGAATTGTCCTAAGTTATAACATGCCCGAGAAAACGGGGTGTTACATGATGGCCCTATCTCTGCTCTTTGATCGACTATTTGACATCAATGCTGGCGGCCACAATGAGGCTAACGGCGATGGCAGGTTTCACACTTATCTTTGTAGATTGGTCCATCATCTTTCAACTTCTCTCACTTTGACCTATTTCCTGAAGCTCTCAAGTTTTCTGAATTACACTTTGTCACCTACAAACTTTGAGAAATTATATTTTAACCCCAAAATTTTAAAAAATTTCACTTACATCCCAATAAAAAAAATACACTTAAACTCACAAAAACTACCTTTAAGTTCTCAAAATATTCTCACGTATTACAACCATAACATTTAAAGGCCATGAAAAAAGTCAAATGTTGCCAGTCTTGTTGCCCAAAACATTGAAAGGCCATGTAAAAAGTCAAATGTTGCTAATCTTGTTGCTCAAACGTCCCAATTGACAAATCTTAGGACTTTTGACATTTAACCTAATCCATTCCACTTTTTGACTTGTAAAAATAGAATTAAAGGCCATGTGCATCTTCTTTTAAAATTAAAAATAATTTTATCATATGCTCATAAATCTTCTTTCTTGTGTGATATAAAATAATGTCACTATGAATGTGTATTTATAAAAAAATGATAAAAAAAAAAGATTATTTGTAACAAGAGTAAAGTAACGTTTATTAAAAATAAGATTCACAAAGTATAATTAAGATATTTTGAATATATTAAAAACTAATAAGCACACTTATGAAACAAAGATAAATCAAGCAAAAAATGCTTCAAGCAAAAAGAAAAAATAACTACTACTGAACTAACTCTTATCCCGCTATTTTGAAATAGTTATATGAATTTTGATTCCCGGATCATTTCTATCGATGTTCTTATTTTTTAAAAAATCTGAATAACTAATATCAAAATTGTTTAATTCCCAATTTGTCATTGACATATAAAACCCACTCATAGACTTTGAGAGGGTCTGGAAGGGAGTTGGACACAGTCTCCTTCAGCAAGCACCTTCTAGCCCATGCCACCAGCTTTGGGCACTCTGCTTCTATGCTGAAATTCCCCAGGGTCTCAACTGCATAAAACCTGCTGTGAAAGGGCACAAGTGCAATATCCACAAACCCAAATTCCCCTCCAAAATAAGGCTTCTCCCCAAGCTCTCTTTCCAGCACCTTGAGTGTCTCTATCAGCTCTTCCTTGGCTCTCTCCTGTTCTTCCCCTTTGCTCCTTGTTATCTTCCTCATTGTGCCATAAACCTTCACAAAAAGATAAAATAAAATAAGCAAATAAATTAGAACTAAACAGATCCAAACGAAGGCTGTTTATAAATATGACACAATATTTTAATAGGTGTTAAGCATCCAAATTGAACTTTTATCGAGAGAATGACCCAACCTTCTGGTCAATGAAATCAGCCCAAAATCTGGCTTTGGATCTGCTGTAAGGATCAGGGGGCAACAAGGCAGGCTTTCCATAGAAGACTGCAACTTCATCGATGTACTGAACTATATTCATGGATTCACAAATGGGCTTTCCATTATGAATCAGAACAGGGACCTTCCTGTGAACTGGGTTCATCTTCGGCAACAGAGGGCTCATATTAAATAAATCTTCTTCCCTGAGCTCGTACTGGTTGATGCCCTTCTCTGCCATGGCAATCCTGACCCTTGCCCCAAAAGGGCTTGCCCACGAATTTAGAAGAATCAGTTCGTCTTTCTCATTCATTCTGACACAAACCCAGTTCAAAATTGCTGAGGAATTGCTCTGTTTGATGGCTCAGAGACAGATTGGTGACTTCTAGGGGAAGAGGGAGGGGGGGCTAAAGTGTATTTATATTGAATTTGGAGGATCTCAATTTGAAGAGTCTTGGAATTGTTTCAGAGCGTTCAATTTGAAGTTTGAGAGCTAAAACCACTGTGACATCATTGCTTTCGAAAGAATTAAATTTACATAATTTTTGGAAAATGCTAAATATTTAATTGTTAAGAATTATATGATTACACAACTAATAATATTATAAATACCATTAATGATAGTGATTACAAATTTTATTTTCCTATAATTTGTAAATTTAATAATACTAATAAGGTGGTTATTGATATTTTTACTTACTATTTACAAAAATAATAATATCGTTTAGATTTTCATACTTTAATATTATTAGTAAATTTTAAGATTCATTTATAATAATAAAAATTTCGATCCTGGATACCCTGAAAGATCTTTTCATTTAAATGCATTTTTTTAATCTTTATTTTAAGCTAAAAACTTTCCAAAAGATAAAAGTCAAGACTTCCACAAATCAATTATGAGTTGGTTACGACAATGACCTAATAAAGGCTTCATCACATAGATGAAGCAGCCAATTTTATGATTCATTAAAGATTAGATTTTTTTTGGGGTTTCTTTCGGTCGTCTTATTGACTAATCATATGTGTCTATATATATATATATATGTATCTTTTTATTTTTTATTTATTTGGTTAGTTAACTAGAGAGATGTAAAGTCTTGTGACATTAACCTAAAGTGTGATAAGGCTGAAAATTTTTGATGTCAAATCAAAGACTATATAAGTTTATTTAGAGTTTTGACCCTTTTTTTTTTGTTTTTTTGTTCTTTATAAACAAATTTATATATTTTATTTTTTTTAAAAAAATATTAGGTAGTAAGTAATATATATAGAGCTTGATATGGTGGTGATGTTGCTAGGAAGTTAGGACCTAACACACCAATTGTCGAATTTATGTAGAAGAGAACGAGCAAACCAAATAGAGTAACACGATTTTTTCTTGAGATCTTACTTGGGATATGATTACATAGTTGATTTAAGAGCAGTTAAAAATCATGCTGCTCGTGTCATACTAAGCGAGATGACAAGTCTAAGTATTCTCTCATGCCGTCTATGTTGGGTTTTTGGGAATAGTCCACCTATCCCTTGTGAATGGGTTTAAGTAGATTTCTCGATTAGTCTATGTGTTTTATCAGGAATTGATTGATGAATAATTAATAACTCTTATCAGTTAGGTTTTAGAGTTAAGAGTGAGATAATTTATCGCTGTTATAAATCCATGATTTGCAAAGTGAATTGTTACTCTTTCTTCACTCATTTTAAGAGTGATTTGTCGTACTATTTTAAAATTATTTTCAATTTTAATTTAGGATAGTCAATGGAGCTGATCCAAAACCTTCCTCTTTGCTAGCTTTATCAATGTATTTTGAATTATTAATAATGATTCAAACATGGGTTTTCTATTAATTGTGGATCAAACTATGCTTTAAGCATGCATAAATTGGTGAAACAAATCACTGTAATTGACATCAAACACAATGCACTAAGAAACTGTCAACAATTCAAATCGAACACTGAAAAACAGACAGAGATAGCTGGAAGCCCTACTTTATTATGAGCCACTCTTCACAACAGCAAGACGATGAAGAGGGGAGTGAGAAGGGCCAAGACATTCGCACCATTCATAACCATATCTATTCCAAAGCAGATCTTCTATTGGCTGGGCGTGAGCTTCTCTCTGAGCTCCAAAATGAAGTCAAAGAACTTCTGCTGATCAGGAAGACACTTGGAAACAGTCCCTTTCAGTGGTGCACCTGTGAGCCCAAGACACGAGTTTTGGGCACTCAGCCACCGTGCTGAAGTTGCCAAAATGCTCATACACACTGAACCAGCGGTAGAATGGGATCAGTGCCACGTCCACAAAGCCAAAGCTGTCGCCCCCAAAATAAGGCTTATCCCCCAGCTCTGCTTCAAGAACCTTTAAGCATCCAATTAGCTCCCCCTTTGCTGCTGCTTGGGCTTCCCCGGTGGCTAGCCATACCTGCCTCCCCGGACCATACATCTGCAAATCACAAGATGCACAGATTAGGGTAGAGGTCAGGAAGAAGATGTTAGGTAAACAACTCCAATACCACTCGTTAGGATTGGATTTCGCATATTACAAACATGAATCAAAAAAGAAAAAGGAACATAGAAAATTAATGCACTTTGGTTTCAATGTGTGTGGGATAAATCCGCTCAATCTGTAGTTTTGTATAGAGAAACAGCAAATACCATCCAATCCTCATAACTCCAAATAACTCCTCGCACACCCTGGGAGCTCTATTTATCTAGTTGTGGCCAGACACTGCATCCATAATTCAGGTGCATCATCTCATAGATTATTGGTAACTTGGTGTGGTCAATGAACCCCTAAACTATAGGGGGCCGCTATAGCGACAATTCTAAAGGAAACTAGGTCTCCCATGCCCATTCATATCCCCTAAGAAATCAAACAGTGTCCATCTCAGTGAGACTTGAATTTGAGGAGTCTTAACTAACGAAAGATTATATGACAAGTAAAATGGTGGAGAGATTCAACAAACACATGGACGTCGTTCCAGGACTCTCACCTTCTTGTCAATGTAGTCGGCCCAGAACCTGGCTTTGGCGCGCCGGCTAGGATCGGAAGGCAGCAAAGGATACCCATTCCTCCAGACTTCATCAATGTACTGAACAATGAGGAGCGACTCGCAGACCGGCCGGCCGTTGTGAATCAGCACGGGCACCAGCTTGTGAACGGGGTTCATCTCGAGGAGAAGGGCGCCCTTGTTGACGAGGTCCTGCTCCTTGGTCACGTACCCATGAATCCCCTTCTCGGCCAAGGCGATTCTCACCCTCATCCCGAAGGGGCTAGGCCAGACGTTCAACAGAACCAGCTCGTCCGCCATTGATGGAGCTAGCTAGCTGTGTTTGCTTGCTAGTGGGTTCCAGTGAGTATTTATAGGAGAGATTTGATGGGCCATGGCTCCAACATGGGAACTGCGAAAATTTTCAGTCACTGGTACTGGAATATTTTGCCGTTAGATTTTCTTTATTTCTGGGTTCGCATCGGGATCTGTCATTGCGTGCGTCATGTCTCTATATCGTATCCATTTAAATTTCTTCCCTTTTGAGTGCCGTCGGACAACCGTCGGAAGACTGGCTCCGGGAACCACACACGTTTAATTTGTTGTCTACTACATTGACAATGACATTTTTACAGTGAGATTTGACTCTAGAAAAGGTCAACTTTTTACACAAAAAACGGTCAACGCCTTTTTGCCAACATTTCACTTCAAACCAAAATAAAAATAGCTCCTTGTAGTTTGCATAGTGGGAATGATATTTTGTATAGAGTCGCTCTATAGGACCGTCGAGTCTTCAAAGCGGCTCATAGAAAGGGGGCAAAATGATGATTTTGCCCTGCCCGCTTTGCAAATTTGCAAAGCGGGCCACTGCCCCCCCTCGCTTTGCACCTCTCTTGCTTGCCATGGCCGCCACTCGCTTCTCCACTGTGCCTCGTTGCAGTCCCCCGGCCTCGCCTCCGTCGTCGCACCTCGCCGACGGTCGCTGCATCGACTGTTGGCAATGGCGACGAGGCCGGGCGAATGCAGCGAGGCGCGACGGAGAGGCGAGCGGCGGCCATGGCAGGCAAGGGAGGCGCAGAGAGGGGGGAATCCATGGGAGGGAGAAAGCAGGGCGTAGGGGCAAAATGGTCTTTTTGCCCCCTTTCGGTAAGCCCGTTGGTAAACCCGTCGGGCTCTCTAACATTTTCCATTTTGTATAATGTAAAGGGTGTGTAATTAATTTAAAATCAATCATCACAACTCTATTAGCTTTGTCTCTTTTGATATAATTTTTGATACTCAAGTTAGTATAGTAAAGAAGCAATAAATGTGTATAAATATTATTGTTGGGTTTGTGTTTCCTAATGAGGTTCAAGGCAATGACAATGATTCGGATTAACTTTATAGGCTTCGACTCGAGATTGAAGTGACGATTTAATACTCTTGTTGGCAGCCTAAATAGAAGTCAGGCCATAAGCCTATAACCCTTTCTTTGGAGGAGAAATAGGTCTTGGCCCATTTTCTCAAAAAAGAAGGAAAACCCATTACCCCAGGCTTCCCATATATAAGGGATTTGTTCCCTTATTTGTGCCTTGTGTATGGCGGCCGATTGTGTTCTCCCTTTCCCCTTCACACGACTGATCGTGCCTTACCTCCTTCCTTGTATAGCCAAATCTTCATGGGTTGTTTTCTTTCTTGGTCTATCAATCATTTCCTTGTTGAGTGTCATGCATTTCCTTATTCATCTTGGACGATTTTGAATGAGGTGTATTTATAGGGATCGATCGCCTCTTGTATGGTAAGTTGTTCTTGGCCATTGTTGAACCCATATCTTCGTGATTACTTTATTCCTTTGGGGATCCTATTATGTGTGGAAGCTTGCTTGACTTGGTGAAGGGTGTTGATCGATCGAGAGGCTTAGGGGTTTGAGGTTTTCGGTTCTTTGGGGGTTCGGGTTCCTTTGTGGCTTGGTGTCCATGTTATTGGAGTTACCTAAATGGTGTTGACGAGCCCAAAACTGAGCCTTGATCCATTATCAATGTGACTGCCATTCGTTGGCCCGAACAAGAAGTTTACTTCGTGTTCTTCTTGTTGCTGTTATCAGTTTACTCTTTTGATTTTGGTTTTGTGCATTAACCTGTTTTGAAGGTGTTTCCGCCCCAACAACTGTGAATTTTGTAATTTAGCTATAGGGATTTTGTGATATAAGCAAGGTGGCTGAGAAGTTCAGAGTTATCATATTCAAAATTCTTGAGCTTGATTATCTTGACTTGGAAGCGAATTTCTCAGACTAGATAGAGATGGACTCAAATTCGTCGAAAACAAAGTGAGTCAAAATATTTGAAGTTATTTTTTATATTTATGTGCTCGCTTATCTCGAGTTGGCAGAGAACTTATCGAACTATATAGAGATAACACTTGTCTTGAATTCTTTAGAAAAGAGATAAATGAAAATATCTAGAGTTTATTTTCAATTACTCTCATGTTCGGTGATCTGAAACTAATAAAAAGTTGTCCAAACGAGAAGAATAAATACTGAGCTTAGATTCTTCAAAATGTGAATTTAGGAGTTAGATATTGGTAGTTATATTTCAAAATTAAATTGAATGAAAGGATACATGTCATATTTCTATTAGTTATTGATAAAGACATGTGACAAGACTAGATTGGTTAATATTTTGGGGCAACTTAATAATTTTTCTTTTTTGGGTATTTCCCCATTAGTGTGTTATATAATATATGAGATTGGTTGATCTTATAGGACAGCTTAGTAATTTTCCTTTCTTTGGGTATTACCTGTTCAATGCGTTATATAATACAAAGAGTGTGTTAACTTACCTGTTTGTAATGAAATGAGTTGGGTTAAACTCTATTTCTTTTTTCTTTTTCTTACTCTCCTCTCCTGTATTGCCGACCATAATTAAGAAAAATAATAACATAAATATATTTACAAATTTAACCT
This sequence comes from Diospyros lotus, assembly GCF_014633365.1. Classification (NCBI taxonomy): domain Eukaryota; kingdom Viridiplantae; phylum Streptophyta; class Magnoliopsida; order Ericales; family Ebenaceae; genus Diospyros; species Diospyros lotus. The sequence goes on from NC_068352.1 coordinate 31,471,339, forward strand.
TATCACCATCAACAACAACCTATTAGTTTCGGCACTAAAATTTTCTATTGACATGGATTCTCTAGAACAAAAAAGATATATATATATATTAATCAATCAAGACAAAAGCAAGAAACCAGGGTTTATTTGTTGACTATAATTCCAGAAATGTTTTCTATTTTGAAATCAGGAAAATTGACAAGTTTGGGAATACTAATGCTCATTTCAACCGTCCAGAAGGGAAAAAGAAAACAAGCCTCTACACCATGCATGAGATGAGATAGGGTCTCTGTTGGAAGGGACAATCTGATATATGAGACTCTCATAAGCTCAAGAATATAATAGTAATTCTAGTCTATTATAATTGTACTTTAAGGAAATTGATATGTTATTCACGTCGAACAATCCTATGTTGCCTGGTAGGGGGGAGGGAGAGTAATTTTCTGGTACAGCTTAGTAATTTTCTAAGATATGAGATTGGTTAATTTTCTGGGACAGCTTATTATTTTTTGTTTTTGGTATTTCCCCATCAGTGCGTTATATAATATGAGATTGGTTGATCTTATTGGACAGCTTAGTAATTTCTCTTTTTTTGAGTATTATCTTGTCAATGTGTTATATAATACAAAGGGTGTGTTAACTCGCCTGTTTGTAATGAAATGAGTTGGGTCAAATTTTATTTTTCTTCTCTTTTTCTTACTCCCCTCTCTGCTGTATTGCCGACCACCATCATTTGACTCTACAAAAATAAAGACTATAATACAAATGAAATTTTTTTAATTAAGAAAAATAATAACATAAATGTAGTTACAAATTTAACCTCATCACCATCAACAACATGGCTTCTCTGGAACAAAAAAGTAATAATAATCAATCAGGACAAAAGCAAGAAACCAGGGTTTATTTGTTAACTACAGTTCCAGAAATGTTTTCCATTTTGAAATCAGGAAAATTGACAAGTTTGGGAATGGTAATGCTCATTTCAGCCGTCTGGAAAGTAATTATAGTCTATTATAATTGTAGTTTAAGAGGATTGATATGTTGTTCACTTTAAATAACCTATGTTGTCCGACGTGAGTCTCACTTGGGAGGGGGGAGAGGGGGGGGGGGATAACGTGTGCAGCTAGGGGGAGAGTGTTGGGGGCGGGGGTAAGGATCGCGTTGGGCAACATATCAATTCCGTATAGTTTAATTGTAGTTATTATTTACAATTAAGAGTAGTTATTTATAATGAAATAGTAAAAAAGTAGTGAAAATAGTGATAACTACTCTACAAAACTATTAGATGGCTTTGTATATAAAGGTATAACCCACAATGCTGATTTTCATCACATTAGAATTGAATGAATATTTCTAAATTCTCGTTGGTCCATCGTTTTTCTATTTTTCCCTACTTTTTGTCTATTTCTCTATCATGTCTTTAGTTTTTCCCCTATTATTCTATTGTCTCTCCTTCATTTTTTTTTTTATTCCTCCCTTAATTCCTATTCTATTTTCAAAGCAAACACTACTTAAATCTAAGGTCCTGACATCATGACATCAGAGGTAACCGAGGTATAAAAGGCCATCAACCGTAGCTAAATGGGTAATAAGAAATATTCTCTCACATTAGCCATTCTTTTGTTTCCTTCTTTATCCTAAGCCAACCTCACTTCTTATACTTGAACACCGGAGAGGCTGCTTAGAATAACGCACCAAGGCAGTTATTCTCCCACATAGGATTCAGGCCATTTTCCTGAAGGTGCGCCCAGCCACATCTTCAGGATCATAATAAATTCAAGAAGGCACAGCACAAACCCTAATATTAATGTTTTTGACATCTAAGTGTATGGCATATGTCATACTCTTCTAGCACAAACAAAAAGAGAACTGCCATCTTTTCATACACCCCATCAGTCTACTCTCAACCTCTGGCAAATATTCAGAACCTATTAACACCTAATAGTGATCAAAACGCCAAGCATAATGCAGGACAGGAGGTCTTACACAATCTATCCAAACTTTTAACTAAAGAAATTAATGTTCAGGGTGCAACTAATCCAGACTAGTGTTCTGGACTAATTTCATTTATAAACCATTCTTTGGCAGTATATGATGCATATCTGAATTAATGAAATACAGAAGAATACTAGCTTCCCAGTAGATGAGAGGACAATTCCAATTATTTTTTTCATTTTCTGTTCCATTTTTTGGAAGTAAAAAGACTGAATTAATATAGATCCAAGATCACCATTCCAACCACATTTTTATGGGAAAATTCAATGCATCCATAAAATGAGGATGGTATACCAACCTCCATAGTTGCAAATGAGAAAAAAACTTTCAACAATCTGTCTAACTCGGCCCTTTAATCTCAAGTTTGACCAGTGAGGCACCTATATACCAATTGATGAAACATCAAATGAATATGAATCCATGTCAACTGTCAAATATTAGGAGAAGAAAGAACACAAAACCAGAAAAACCAACCTTGGCATCAATGAAGTGTGACAAGTGTCACATTCCAAGGTAGTATTTGTAATTTTGATTTTAGTTTCTATTTTTAATTTCTATTTCTATTATGGCTATTTGTCAATTAAAGGATGTTAGAATATTTTCTCATTTTGTTCTATAGCTAAGGTGGTTACAATCTTTGTCCTGTAGTTAAAGTAGTTGCAAACATGAGCCTATATATTAAGCAACAGTCTGATGTTAGAATTCATGAATGATATTGATTAATATCTTATAATTCTCTCTAATCTTCTTTTTCTCTCAATAATCTCTTCTCCCATTTTCTTGAATACTCTTATTTTCTTATTGTTTCTCTCTAATATTTCCTTCTAAATTCTCTACTAATCTTCTGAAATTCCCTTTCACATCATAGTTCAACCCTAGGGGTGTGACAACCAATATCAGAGTAGCTAGGTGATTCCCAACCAATTAGTTCATACATTCAGGTGAGCAGCAAATTCTAAGCAATCAGAATTCTCGACAGTTTAAGACAAAAGTGTACATTGATTAGGATTGGTGAGTTAGAGATCACCTGGGTGAAGATGACTGATTTGATTTTTCCAACAAATTGGTAGCAAATGAACCCTAGACCGTCTGGGCCCAAACTCGGCCCTCTTCTTAGGCCCAATCTCGGCCCTTCCTCTAGACCCATCCCTGGTCCAGCGCCAGCCTGCCATGACATCATTGTGACTCTTACTGGATATCCGCGCAGCCATCTCAGATTCTATCCTCATTAATGGCAGATTTCATCTACATTAATGAGGGTCCCGTCGCTACGGGTGCTGGATAGTCAGTCCTATCACCTGCAAACGCACGTCTCATGCATGCAGGAGTACACCTCCTCCTTCTATATCAGCCAGCTCTCTTCAGAGTCAAGGTATGTTCTCACCTCTGACCTACTAATATACTGTCTCATCTTACTCTCTTATTCACTCAACCGTCAGAGTGTTTTTAGGTGCCAGCCGCCTCCTAGATGGACCCGTCGCAGGAGCCCGCGCCCCGGCTCCGATCCTCCTATTTTTGGTCAGGAATGAACAAACCCAATGATGACAGAAGGGACACGGATAAAATAATTAGAGTCACGGTTGGATGCGATGGAACTAGGCGTTCAACAGAACCAAGAGTAGATAAATGGGAGATTAGAAACGATGGAGCTTGGCTTCCACCAGACCCAAGAAGAAGTGAGTCGAGGTCGAGCGAAAACGATGGTAGTGGAGAGAAACCTGAGAGAAGATTTCTCCCATCTCTGAGAGAAATTTTCAACGTTTGGGCAACAACTAAGCACAATCTTGACCCTGTTCTCCAGGCTTTCGAAAGCGAGCTTGCCAATGGATTTTTCCCTGAGTACCAACCTAGCTTCAATACTTGTAGGGGGTTGATTTGGACATTACACTCTAGACTAAGCAATGGCAAAGGAGCCACTCGAGTTGAAGATTGAACCAGTGGTGAGGGGTGCTGAGGCCCATCAAAATCCGATTCCTATGCCAATACTTGACATCCCAACGTTCGAAAGAGATAGCCCGAGATGGGCTGTTCTCATGTGTGAATAGTTTTTTTTTGTTTTATCAATATTGAGTGGCGGAAGAGCAGAAGGTAAATGTAGCGGTGACATACCTTAATGACACTAGGGATATATGGTTTTAAGGGTGGAGTCGAGAAAGAATAATCTTAAGTTGGCTGGAGTTTGTAAAAGGATGGTGTAGGAGATTTAGAGAAAGGAAGATGGTAGGCATTCTGGAAGAATTTAACAAAATGTGCCAAGATATCTGAAGTTTATTATGCCAATAAAAACTCGTTCGAATCAAATGGGGATAAATATTGAGCTTAGATTCTCCGAGAAGAGGATTGTGGAGTTAAATATTGGTAATTATACTTCGAAACTAAGCTGGATGAAAAGACACATATAGGCTCACTTAGTTATTGATTTGTTGATAAAAGACATGTGATAAGATGAGATTGGTTAATTTTTTGGGACAACTTGGTAATTTTTCTTTTTTTCGGTATTTTCCCACCAATGTGTTATATAATATGAGATTGGCGACATATTTTTTGGGTATTATCTGGCAAATGTTTTATATAATAGAAAGAGTGGGTTAACTTATTTGTTTGTAATGAAATGAGTTGGGTCAAACTTTATTTTCTTTTTCTTACTCTCCTCTCTGCTGTATTGCCGACAATCATTTGACTCCACAAAAATAAAGACTATAATACAAATGAAATTTTTTAATTAAGAAAAATAATAACATAAATATATTTATAAATTTAACCTTATCACCATCAACAACAATCTATAAGTTTCGACACCATTGTTGTTAAATTCTGATTCAACGCATACGATTTTATGCATCGAAAATCCCTTAACGATTCAAATCACATGCAAAATCGAAATTGGGGTAAAATTTCATATAATCAGGATTTAAATTGATAAAATCAGAATTATTGTTTTTCTTTATATTAAATTATGACTTAATGAGAATTTATAATATACATGAACTAATATTTAGAGTTATGACTTAATGAATAAATGTTGATAAGCGATAGATTTAAATATAATATTTAAAATTTTTATATTATTTAATATTTTTAAAATTAATAGATAAAATAATTTTGAAATAAATACATATATTTTACTTATAATAAGAAATAATTAATTTATTAAATCATATTAATTCATTTTTTTATAAAATCATAGTATTATAAAAATATATTTATAAAAATTAAAAAATATTTTTAACTATTTCTAAAATCTTACAATTTTATAATCTAATTTTATCGATCCTTTTTGAATTCTATTTAAAATCTCGATTTTCTGCTGCGCCAAGAGCAATCCTATATCGGGCATTCCAGTCCAATAAGCAGGCTTTCCCATTCCCATGGAGTTGCTCGCCTAGGCTGCCGTTGGCCATGCACTCATACAACAGAACGTTCGAGTCTTGGTGATAGCAGAAGCCATGGAGCTTGACAATGTTGCGGCGCCTAATCATTCCAAGGGTCAATATCTAAGCTTGGAAGCTGCTATCAACACTAGCTCCTTCTCCGCGAGATTTCAACTTTTTAACAGCAATCACGTCGCCGCTACCCATGACAGCCTTGTAGACTGTACCGCAGGCTCCCCTGCCTACAACCGCACTTTCTGAGAAATTCCCGGTAGCTTCCGCGAGGTCCTGATATGTGAAACCTTCCTTTGGGAAGTAATAATTCTCTAACACATTGGGTTTCGCTTGATTTTCAAGTGCAGCAAAAGCAGGCTGCCTGCCTCTTATAATCCAACAAACACATACTGTCAAAACCAAAGAGATCAATCCCACAATCACAGAATTTCCAGTTCTCCAACCGCACCACCTAGAATCTTTGGTGCTCCCTTCCCTTGGCTATATGAAACTCCTCTGGTGCTGTCATGTACAGCTCTGGTCATATTAAAGTCTATAGCGTTCGCCAATAATCAGTCCATTTTATTAGTGCAATTTTCACTTTTCTGCAGAACACTGCATATAACTGTGCCCACTAAATATGGCAATACGTTTGGGTCTCTCTTCAATCAATCCATATACTTTTTAGATGGTTGACACTATAATGACCAGTTTAATGTGCAGACCTCAAGGGTCGAGTATTTCAATCCCTTTCAATTCTTTTGTCACACTTTGCACTATTTTCCTATACCTTCCCATATTTTCCTTCAATTCCAAACAATGTCACCAGGGCAAGAGAACTTGCCAGACCCAATTGAAATAGCCAAAAAATGAAATTGAAACAGTAGACTGCTTGAATTTCTCAACATTTTCCGGGGAAATAAACACTGCTTCATGCAAAGCATACACACAAACACATAAACCACTGTTTAGAAAACAAAAATCTTTTACATGGCCTGTGCCCAGAACACACATTTAAGTGTATCCATTTATTAAAGAGGAAAACTAACACGTCCTCAACAGCAAAAAGTTCAAGAACTTCCAGAGCCAATCAACACCAAACTTGAAAGCACCTCAAATCCAGAGTTAATCAACACCAAATTTCTTTCTGAGCCCCACAGCAAAGTCATAGACCTTGTGGGGGTCGGCCAGGGACTTGGAAACACTCTCCCTCTCCATGCACCTCTTGGCCCAAGCTATCAGCTTGGGGCACTCTGCCTCTATGTTCAAGCCCCCAAGAGTTTCATAGGCATAAAACCAGCAGTAGAAGGTCACCAGAGCTATGTCCACGTACCCAAATTTCTCCCCACCAAAATATGGCATCTCCCCAAGTGCTCCTTCCAGCACTTTCAGGACATCTACGAACTCCTTGGCTTCCTCCTGTTCCTCTCCTTTTGTGAACAACACCTTCCTCAGAGCACCATACAACTGCAAGCAATTTCACAAACATTTTATGTGTTAGATAACTCCTCAAATTTCATTTTGATAGAAATAAAGTTCCTAATAATCCTACGTTAAGTAGAGATAGAGATTGATGTCAGGTTGTTGCCTATTGTCTATGAATAAGTCGCCCGTTAGACAGAGAATCGAGTTCTGTGATCAGTCTGTTATCTTAGATTATAGAAGACTCTTGAGTTTTTCAGTTTTCTATGTGCAAAATTTTATTTTAGTTAAGTTGGTGAATTATCTAATTATTGTGGAATCATAGATGAATGCATCAAAGGTGAAGCACACTACACATCTTTGTGTAATTTTTTCTCTCAATTTCTGTGCTTAATCAGCCACATTAAACTTTCAATCACCGTATATCTGCAAGCAATTTCACAAACACCTTGCGTGCACAATCAGAAGCGTACCTTTTGGTCGACATAGTCAGCCCAGAATCTGGCCTGGGCTCTCTGGTAAGGATCAGAGGGCAAGAGTGGGTATTTCTCGTTCCAGACCTCATCAATATACTGAACAATTATAAGGGATTCACAGACTGGTTTTCCATTGTGGATGAGAACAGGGATCTTCTTGTGAATCGGGTTCATCTCCAGTAGGAGCTGGCTCTTGTCGGTCAAATTCTCCTCTCTGTACTCGTACTCAACGCCCTTCTCTTTCAGCGCAATCATGACCCTCATTCCAAACATGCTCACCCATGAATTCAGCAGAACAACCCCATGAGAAGCCATTGTCGAACGCCTCAACAAAGGAAAGAACCCAGATGAAGCTCGGGTGAAGATGAAACCGATGTGGTTGGATGGATGGTAGATTCTAGGTGGGCGATCGGTATAAAGAAACTGTAGATGACCTCGGAGCACGGCAAGCGGCAATTAATGCGATTAAAAGATCTTGCTGCTTCTGGGCTCTTCTGTTATTGGCCGCAAGCTGACGGTCAACGTCGCTGTTGGTGATGGATGCCATGACGAAGGAAGGAATCAGAGAACATCAAATCGATATTAGATTTTTCTTTCAATAATGCTCTCCATGTGGAGAAATATTTTTATTGGACAATACCATCTAGAGTGAGGATTTATGTCCAATCGAGTATACAATAGAGGGGGTAATAATTTTAATATTTATCTCTAATTTAGAAGAATAATATTATTATTTCTTGATTATTTCATGATTTTTTTATTTATTCACTTATTTTAATTACACTTTTTGATCTATTTTTAAAAATTAATTTAATTTTTATATTTTAATATTTTTTACATGATAATTTAAATTTTTTTATTATTTTGATTATTTCTCTAAATTTATATTTTTTTAAATTAATTAACTCAAAAATATAAATATAAATGAATATTCAAAATAACGAAAATTTTAAATTATTATACAAAAAATATTAGATTATAGAATTTAAATTAACTTAAAAATAAGATTAAAAAATATAATTAAAATAATAAAAATTTTAAATAATTAAACAAAAAATATAAAATATGAAAACAAAAATATAAATTTAGGAAAGCAAAAATATCTTCCCTTTCCTTTTCATGGAGGATGGTAAAAGAAAGCAACTTCTTTTTATTTTCTATTCCAATGATACTTGCTGACGTCATATGTATGCAATAATCTCTTTTACACATCTAGGGTTTTTAAATTTGAAATATATTTTAGTTCGGTTTGGCTCGATTCCATCTCTTATTTATTTATAACTTTTTAATTAAATTTTTGATCTAATTTAGCTCGTATTCTTATATGAAAATTAATTGTAATTAAAATAGTCTTATTATTTATTAATAGAGTAATACTAATCTTAAGCAGTAATAAATATGTCTTATTTTTAAAAATTAAATATTTTTATTATTTGATAAAAAATATATATTATTTTAAATTATTTAATTAACTAATAAAATTATTTAGATACTAAATACAAGATGTAAAGTGCATTTATCGTCACTTAACCATTATCTTTAGGGCAATAGTTAATATTACAATTGTTAATAATATAATATAAATTAAAATTTAAAAGCTAAATATATATTACATAAATATTTAAAAATTAAACTATACCCTTTCTTAGAAAAATTACATTGAAAAAACAAATCAAGACTAGACTAAATCGGTCTGGTATGGACCTTAATTGGTTCAATCTTTAATCTATAAGTTATAGAAATTGTAATTTCAATTTGAGCAAAATCAAATAAACACTCCTAATAATATTTGAGAAATATTAATTTTTTGTACAACATAAAAAGGGTACGACATGAAATATAGTATTTTGTAACGAGGATATGTCAAAATTTAAATTACAAGGTTTTAAACTAAAATCATTACAAAAAATCAACGTTTTACCGACGAAAAATTCTGTTGCTAAAATATAAAAATCCGTAACTAAAAAATTTAGCGATGGATTTAATGACGGGCACCATTTCGTCGTTAAAAAGGGCGTTGCTGAAATTTAGCAACGGAATTAGCGACGGGGGTTATACCCGTCGCTAATCAACGACGGAATTAGCGATAGGGTTGACCCCGTCGCTAAATTTGATTTTTTTTTATTTTTTAATTTTTTAACAACGGGGCTAAATTTTAATTAATTTATTTTTTTATTTTTTATTTTTTAGCGACAGGATTGCCCCCATCGCTAAATTCAACCCCAAAATTCAAAATTTAATGCACGCCAGGCCCCAGCCACCCCTAATGTGTGCCAAGTGGTCGCTCCTCTACTTGCCATGTGGCAGCGCGGGGATAATACTCCAAGCAATTATCTAATGCTCTCAACAAGATTCGAACCCTCAACTTCTTATGACCAAGTTTCGCGCACGAGCCAACCAATCTAAAAGCCTTCTTATTTAATGATATATATAAAATATATTTAAACTATTCTTTTTCAAATATTTCAGAATTATATTTATACATCAAAATTTCTCAAACTTATTTAATGATAATAATTTTAATTTTTAATGTTAGTAAAGGAAAATGAATTTTAATTTTATTTCATTATTAATTTAAATAAAACTTTATTAATTATTATATTAGAAGTGAAAAATTATGTTTTGATTTTGATTTTAATTTTAATATATTTAAAAAATTATTAGTTTAATTTCTACAAATATTAATGTTAGTAAAAATTATTGTGATATGTTTAAATGTAATTTTTTTTATTTTTTATTTAATTTTTTTTATATTTTAGTGACGGGTTGACCAGTCGCTAAATTTTAATTTTTTATTTAATTTTCTTTTTTTTTTTTAGCGACGGGTAGACCCTATGGCTAAATTTTAATTTTTTTAATCTTTTATTTTTTTTAGCGACGGGTTGACCTGTCACTAAATATTAATTTTATATATTTATTTATTTTTATATTTTAGCGACGGTCGCTAAATTAAAACTTTTTTATTTAATTTTTTTAATTTTTAGCGATGAGAAATATCCCATCACTAAATTTAAATTTTTTTATTTAACTTTTTTAATTTTTTTAATTTTTAGTGACAGGAGTGACCCCGTCACTAAAAAATAAAAAAAATTAAATAAAAAAATTTTAATTTAGTCACAGGTCACTCCCGTCACTAAAAAATTAAAAAATAAATAAAAAAAAATTTAAAATTTAGCGACGAGTCACTCTCATCACTTAAAATTAAAAAAATAAAATAAAATAAGAAATTTAAATTTAGTGACGGGGTATTTCCCATCGCTAAAAATTAGAAAAATAAATAAATAAAAAATTTTAATTTAGCGACTAGCTCAACCCTATCGCTAAAAAATTAAAAAAAAATTAAATACAAAAATTTAAATTTGAAGATGGGCTCAATCCCGTTGCTAAAAAATAAAAATAAATAAATAAAAAATTAAATTTAGCTATGGGTCAACCCCATCACTAAAAAATAAAAAAAAAATTTAAAATTTAGCTACGAGCTTACTCCTGTCACTAAAAAATTTAGTGACGGGTATTCCGTCACTAAATTAAGAAAATATTAAAAAAAATTAGCGACGGAAATTCCGTCGCTATCCGTCACTAATTAGCGTTAGAATAATTTTGTCTCTCAATTCCATCGCTAAATACGATTTTTTTTTTGTAGTAAATTATGTCATATGAAGTCTCCATAAAACTAAAGCATAATTATATGAAGTCTACGTGAAATTTATCTTTATCTTATTATTTTTTAACACCATAACAGTTTGAGATAATGCGTGGATATTAAAAATCAATCGCATAGAGATTAAGACGACACATGAGCTTTTTGCCCCCTTGCACTATGCGTACTTGTACTTCTTTTGGGCCAATTTAATTAAAAATGAGTTAAAAACTCGTTAATTGCGTCAATAATAGGTACAAATTAACATAATTTTAAAAGTTTTTAAGTAAAATTGGCATTTTCTCCAAATATATATTTTTGTATATCAAGTTTTAATATTAAATGTTTGGTTTCGAGTTTTAGATTTACCATCACTTTGAGTGGTCTCACGTCATATTATTCATATCAAAATGTGATATTTCTTTGTTTTGTAAAATATAACTATTATGGGGCATTTTTTAGATCGCATTTTACGGGCTGAAAATGGCTCAATCCTTCTAAAGCCTAGTAAGCCCTGGGTTGAAGATATCAAGGAGAGGTCGCTTTTATTGGGTTTAGATTACGGAATGTCCTAAGTTGCAAGACAAGCCGTCAGGCTACTCAGGTTGCTGGCTGAATTCTCACCTGTAATTAAAATACAAAACAAAACACAATAAAAAAATTATATATTTTTCTTTATTTTGGTGAGAGGTTTATACTCATCAGTGTACGAGTGCAGTTGTAGTCCAAATTTAAATTTATATTTTCTGTATGAGTCTAGGTCGTCCACTGAGAGATTTATTTATGGCAAAAGAAAAAGAATGTCACACACACGCACACGCATTTGGATAAATTGGTAAGAAGGGTTTTTTTTATGGATTTTTAGATAATAGATACTTAGGAAATAAAGCAAGGTAGAAGTTGAAATAAACGCTAAATGTGTGAATATGAAATTGGATAATACTTGAGTTAAGACAATTTCAACGTCAACCTATTGATTCCCAAATTTTAGCAGACAAGTTTAGGAACATTAATTTAATTTAAGATATGAGGATTTGTTATTAAATACAATTAGAGATAATAATAGTTCTAGTTTAAGTAATCCCCATACATGATATGTGGAATTCTAATTTAAACAATTAGCATAAATCCAATTGTAATTAATACACAAAATAACTAAATCAATCATCCGGGTTTGGGTATAATAGCGTTTCCAGTTCTAGTAACTCCTATGCGTAACATGAAAGCTCTAAGTTAGGTTTACGCTCCAATCCAAATCTAGTGATTTCTCAATAATTAAGACACACTCATACCGAAATTTAAATTAATGTTACTCATTTAAAGCGCAACTTTCTTTGGAAATCATTGGCGTTGGATATTGTTCTTGTCTTAACCCAAGATTAGATTTTGCTATTCATCTCCATTCGAAAGTTAATTGATAGGAATTTAAATGACATAATTTAAATAACAGAATTTAAATGACAGGAATTAAAATAGTAGAAATTAATTGGCCATTTAGACGGTGGATAATTAAAAGACAAGAATTAAAATTGCAGAAATTTAAAAACAGAAATTAACTGACCATTTAAGCGGTGGATAATAAAGTAACAATAAAGGACATAAGAATTTAAAAGAAAAAAAAAATAAGATCACAAGAGAAAACAATAGAGAAAATAAGATAGAACAAAAATAATTTTCAAAGAGAAAATTATAAAAAAACAACTAAACTTTTATTCAAGAATAATAATTACCCTTACAAATGCAATCAAGTGAGCTATTTATAGCCCACAAGATGCAATACAAACCATACAATTTCAATTATTCAACTATACATAATTATATCTAATGGGCACTCACACACTTGAAGTTAAATGGATTTTAGCTAAAATACATACTTAATAAAGCACTCATAAAGTTAAATAGATTTTAACTATAATACACACCTAATAGTTAAATGAATTTTTGCTAAAAAATACATCTAATAAAGCACTCATAAAACAAATATTTAAAAATAAAAAAAAATTATAATTGGGTTTTTGATATTCATTAGGATTAAAAATAATCCTTGGGCCTTCTCCAAAAAATGTCTTCCATGGGTTGCTCAAGTTAAACCTTAATTCTTCATGAGATTTAATTCTTCATGAACTTTAATTCTTCATTCTTCTTCATGGGCTTTGAATTCTTCATGGGTTGGTTTTGAATTCTTCATTCTTCTTCATGAGCTTTTAATTCTTCATGGGTTGGTTTTGAATTCTTCATTCTTCTTCATGAGCTTTTAATTCTTCATGAGTTGGTTTTGAATTCTTCATTCTTTAATCCAATTTGAGTCTCTAAGCCCATCTTCTTCATGCCTACAAGCAAGCAATTGAGTGTTATTAAATTATATATTATATATATTTATATGATATATTATATGGTATATTATATACTTATATATTATATTGATGCTCCACGCATGCACTCAATTGAGTATATGTATTATGTTATAATATATATATATATATTATATTTACATGTTTATTATAATGTATTATATATATTATATATATATTACACATAACTATTCAATTAAATCAATTTAAAATCAAAACATGGGTTATAATTATAACAAAATTTTACATAATTAACTTCTAATCAGTTGCGTCATGAAGAGATGATGAATTTATCGAAAATAGTTAGAGAAAAAGTCAAATTTCCTAATCTAAGGCAAATTAAATCCCTGTTAATGTGGAATTTGTTCCTGATTATGTGAAACTGATAAAGAAACATTATTTTCATGATATTATCCTTCCATTTTAGATTTTATTCAAATTGTAAACACGCTATACTATAAATAGGGGTAAAAAACCATTATATGGGTACGAACAATAATATACTGTTACTTTGTCAAAATAACCAAAGGGACAGTCTTGAATTAGGCATTATTCTGGCTGAATCACGTAAAAATTTCTTTGAGTACTTCCTCTTCCTTTCTTTTTTTATTGAAATCGTGTTTACTTTCTCAGTGCGGGCAAACAAATCATGATCGACTGATTCTCAACGTCGCACTAACTTTATCAAATCACATAAAGATTAATAAGATATAATTAACATTACGTTACCATCATAACATTGAGCGAAATTCTATTCGCAATCACGATTTTATTCTCTGTAGCCACTTTTCAATATACCTAAAATTATTTCAAGCAAAAATTCAATTTTACACTTTATCTTTAATGCTCAACCACCCACATTAAGCAACCACCTGATATCGCACTTTCTTCAATCGGCCAAATTTTGTAATTTCTTCTCATTCGCCATCCGTAGCAATTACTTATTATTTCATACCCGCCATCCAAAATTGAAAAGTTATTTTCTCCTCAAGTTCACTCATTTCTCTTGTTTCACACCCACAGCCATTTTCTCTCAAAATATTAGCAAGTCGAAGTTAGCCATGGATTACTACACTCAAATGTTGACGACGAACTGAGGAGAGTTTAACGAAGAAGATAACAACTACTCAAAAAAATAACATCACATACAAGTAAATCTAAATCTTGTATGTATTAGTGTGTGTTTGTAAGGGTTTGGGAAGCTGGAAGCTCTAGAGAATCCCTGATTTTTTGAATTAGTGTGTATGTAAATATTGTATGTATTAATAGATTTTTCGAATTCCAAAATTTGGGAAACGCGTGTATTTCTGAATCCTAGGGTTCGGGAAGCATAGTGTTTCCTGAATCTTGGTGTTTCCCGAATCTTGGGATTCAGGAAACACTGTGCTTAAATACCGTGCTTCTCGAACCTTGGGATTCGGGAAGTCAGGTTTTCGAATTTTTAATTGGTGTTTTATTTTATTTATTTTTTTATGAGATAAGAAAATTGATTTTGCAATTTACCAATCATTTGATATTATTCAACAGTTCACTACTAATGAGGTATGATAGATTTTTAATAATTTTTTTTTTAAATTATTATTTTAATTAGAAAAAAAATATATCTAAATATTTTTTTCTATTAGCTCTTTGGTACTAGAGATACACTAATTGGATGGGCTAAGAAAGTTAGAAAAAAAAATGGAATTGTTATTATGATAAAGAGTTCAGAATCTGGGGTTCTGGAAAAAAATCTATAATTCGTCTTGCTTGTGAGAGAAATATAAACCATTAAAAAAGAAAGAAGAAATAGGAAAATTAAAATACAAATACACAAGTTTGAAAAAATATCATTATCCATTTGAATTACTAGCTACTACAAAGTGATAAATTTGTTCCTCTAACAATTATAAGCATGACATGCAATATAGATTTAATAAATTTTTATCAATAAATATAAATATTAAGTATAAAATTATCAATTACTTATAAATTATATACACTCACATCTTAATTCAATAAAATTTCACGAACATATCTAATTAAAAATTCAAGAATAATTTATTAAATAAATATTAGACTCTCAATTACTTTTAATCTTAATAATAATAATAATAATAATATTATTATATATATTATTCTCATAATATATATATATATATATGTTATATACATATTGCACTGCAAGTAGCATTATATAACTTAACTCCAGGTGGCAGTAAGTGTATCATTGCTCACTTGCTCAAATTGCAGCAAATTAAAATATAGGGCTCCGTGCAAATTGAAACGTGTAATATAATATATTATATTATATATAAAGTGAAAATTAAGCGTAATATTCTAAAATTTAAAAATAAATAATAATTATTCAAATTAGTATTTGAGAATATTATTGAATATTTGAGAATTTAAAAGTAAGTATTTATTTATGTGATTTTGAGCAAAATAAGAAATTAAAGATAATTAGTTAAATTATTTGGAAATGGTTAATCATTATTAATTATCGTATTTGTGGTTATTATTGAATATTTGTGTGTTAAAAAGAAATATTAATTTATTTGGGTATTTGGAGACTTAAGGAAATGTTTATTTATGTTATTTTGAGAAAATAATTATTTAATTGGGAGTATTTATGAAAATAGAAAAAAAAAATAATTTAGTGAATTTTCTAAAAATTATGGGGTGAAAGTGAAATAGGGGTAATTGTGAGTAGGTGTAACTGTAAGTTTTTGAAAGTATTGGGGTGCCTTTGCAATTTCTGGAAAGTGAGATGGGTATTAGTTTAAAATTAATGGGGGGCATAATATGTATGAAGATGCG
Organism: Diospyros lotus; assembly: GCF_014633365.1. Classification (NCBI taxonomy): domain Eukaryota; kingdom Viridiplantae; phylum Streptophyta; class Magnoliopsida; order Ericales; family Ebenaceae; genus Diospyros; species Diospyros lotus. The sequence continues at coordinate 31,487,366 of NC_068352.1, forward strand.
GCTGGATCAAGCGGTTGCGCTCGCGAGAGAAGAATGCGAGGTGGCAGGTTTGAGGCTAGCCGTGCATGCGCGCAGTGGAGGTTTTGCTGAAATTTTTCTAGCCTATGGACCCCAAAACGGCGTCATTTCAGCAAGGCGATGGGCAACCAATTACACGATCACGTGGCGCGTGCTGGTGCGCCCGCGTTACTGCCTTCTTATCCTCTATTTTTACTGAATTTTTGAGGTCAAATTGGCCATGCTTTCTGCCCATTTTTACTGCTATGTAAGGCTTCAATTGAAGCTTAATTAAAAGAGAATCAGAGAGCGTTTGGGAGAAGGAAAAAACGCGAAAAATAGAGAAATTAGAGGAAAAATTTTTGAAGTTGATTTTTACTCCGTGTAATTGAAGATCTGAAGGGCAAGGTAAGTTAATTAGCTTGTATTAAATATTCTCTACGGATTAAATCATATGTTTAGGCTGTGTTTTGATTTATTTTAGTGTTAATATTATTTTGCAGTGCGTGGGCATTTAAATCTAAAAATCTGCAAAATAAGGCAAGTTCTCTTTACCTTCTAATTTTAAGTGACCTCTTATATCCGTAATAGCTTCGATTTTATACCGATTTAGTTAGATTATTGGCGATACGCATATGGGTTTTATATCAAAGTTTAGTTTCATTAGTAAAATTTATTAATTTGCGCAGCGACTGAGCAAGGAGGTGGAACCTTCTATTAAAAGGCAAGCTCCTAACCCTCTCCTCGCGTTATTTATTTCCCGCGAAAGTCTTCGAGATTTCATGTATTTTAAACCCTCCCTCACCGTGACTCGGTTCCACGCATTAATAATGCAAATCCGCGTGGCCATTATCTTATGTCTTATATGTTAATAATGAGTCTGTTGGTGATTAAATAGGTTAAGTAGATGATGTTTTGGTATCGTTCATTCTATCCATCACAGAGCTTCGTATCGCTCCGTTTTCCTTATGAATGATACCAAACCCAATGGGTTAGGTTCTTAGAAGAATCAGTATGATTTATGGGTTATGTTAAAGAGTTTAATTGGAAAAGTAAGTGGTTCATTTTCATGTTTATAGGAGATGAGAATGAGAATGGTATTATGATGTCCATGAGATTATGTGCATGAAAAGTTATGGAGAAATGTTGTGTAATGTTAAGTTTAGAGGATATAAAGTTTATAATGTCAGTAAGTGTGTCTAAGGGTATGGGGTACAAAGCCACTGACTATTGACCGTGGGTCGTGGCAGTTGATGGCTGGATATATGGGCGCCAATCATCGATTGTTACGATAAAGGTTAGACGGCCAGAAGAGCTGGTACTCCAGATTCCTGTCTTGATTTGTGCATATCATGATGCGTGTGCTACAAGGGGCTGGGTTGCATTCACTTGGGGACATGCTTTATGTGTGATGGGATGTGTGAGCATTTGCACGACCCAGTTGGTCTAAGAGCCAATTTGGGTACCTTAGGCGAACATGTGCATTTAGAGCATGCCGCATGTGTGTATTCCTATGTGGGCGTAACAGGGTCTGATGCTTGGTTTATGGGGTCCTTATCATCACGTTTATGCTACAGAAGCCATTGTATTTCTTATGTGTTACATTGCATGGTTCTATTGTTACTGTTATTCTGGGCGGGAGTACCGTGCCAGGTGTCGGGAGTACCGACTCGTGTGAGCTTCGGCTCGGCTTAGATATTAGCTCGGAGTTGGCCCGAGGGAAGACCAAGATCGCGAAAGTATATGATAATGTGATGGATGACATGAAGAACACATGAGGGTATGATGCGTATCAGGAAGAGCATGTAATGAATATCAGGAAAAGACGAGTCTTTATGGAAAATGATATGGTAGCCTATGTTAGGCTATGACAGGTTTGTATGCGGGACCTGGGTGCCAATGTGTGACTTATGTGGGCCCCTGGTTCCTTATGTGCAGTTAACTTTATGTTATGCATGTAGAAGTAAGGCACATATTGATCAAGACATGGTGTGGTTGCATTAGCATGAATTGCATGGGGTGTCATGGGAAGAATCCAATTTTAAACCTATAGCCTTCCTTTCATGAGCTTGCTGAGTCTCGCGACTTATGTTTCTTTTACATCATTCCAGGTAAGAAAAACATCTGTGATAGCAGGTACGTTCAGCGGGGTTTGGGTCCAAACCGTTGAGTCATGATAGCAGGTGTAGAGCTCTCTCGAACTAGATCCTAGGTGTCATTGTACTTGTCTTAATGTTAATGCTTTCTGTTTTGGGATATATGTGTATTTTGTTAGCCAAATGGGCTCACGGTATGAATGTTTATATAAGAACGGCTATGAGATACTATGTGATGAAAAAAGGGATTATGATTTTAAATAAGGGTTGTTTGCAAGTTATAGTTGTGTTATTGTTCGGTATCACTCAATAATAACCCTTTTACGGATCCTTTATGCGCGCGGAGGCTCTAGGAGGTGGGCCGTTACATTGAGAGTCTCCAAACTTCAAGGTTCGAAGATGGCCAGCGCTTTTGAACCCTGGAGTTCGAAAGCGCAGGCTGCCTCCGAACTTTAGGGTTTGCAAGCATCCAGCGCTTCCAAACCCTGGAGTTCGGATGCGCAGGCTGCCTCCGAACTCCACGTTTCGAAGGCGTTAAAGGTGGTAGAGGCTGATCCAAACAGCAGTGTTCGAAGGCCGCCACCTCCTTTGAACTATAGGTGTCAAAAGAGCCGGCCCGGGCCCTTTTGCCATGGATAGGGCCCGGCCCACGGCCCCCCTACAAAGGGGTCGGACCGGGCCAGCCTATGGGCTAGAAGGTCGGGCTGGGCCCTTAGCCCACAAGGCCTAGCGGGCCGGGCCCGGCCTTTTTTTTTCTTTTTTTATATAATTTTTTTAAAAATAATACATATAATATATACATATATAAATATCAAAATAATACATATATAAAAATTAATTTTATTCTTTTTAAAATATTTTCTATTTTAATTCTTAAATTTTAAATATTATTTCATTATTTTATATTTCAAAATTCTATATGCCTTATAATTTTTCTTGTGAATTGATATGAAAAATAATGTACATATAAAAAGGATAATGTTTATTTATAATTTAAATATATAAAAAATTTAACTTAAAAATTTTAAATAAATTGATGGTTATTATTTATATATATTGCGAAATTAAATTTTTTATTATCCAATATCAATAATTACTAAAAAATAACATAATTAAAAAAAAATGAATAAGGGCCTTACTGGCCCATAAGGGCCCAACGGGCCACGGGCCGGGCCGTGGGCCTAATTTCTTTGGCCTAACCCGGCCCCCCAATGGGGGCCAGGCACGGCCCGGCACGTTTGAATAGTAATGGGCCGAGCCAAAGCCCGTCCTGTCACGGGCTGGGCCGGGCAGCCCACGGGCTGCCGGGCCCTTTTGACACCTCTACTTCAAACTCAGCGACCACCGCCACCGCGATATATGGGGTATGTGAGAGAGGGTAATTTTGTAATAAAAATGGTTATGAAAAATATTTATTAAATTCATTTTAATTATAACTGCAAAAAACAAAAATATAACTGTAAATAGAATTTTCCTAACATTGAATGGCCATGTAATCCCAATTGACAAATCTTAGGACTTTTGACATTTAACCTAAATGGTTAACCAAATCCATTCCGCTTTTTTGACTTGTAGAATTAAAGGCCATGTGCATCTTCTTTTGAAATTAAAAATAATTTTATCATATGCTCATAAATCATTCTTCTTGTATGATGTAAAATAATCATTCTTCTTGTATATTTATAAAACAAGTGATAAAGATAAAAAAAAAAATTATTTATAACAAGAGTAAAGTAACGTCTATTAAAAATAAAATTCAAGAAGTGCAATTAAAATAGTTTAAATATATAAAAAAAAAAGACTAATAGATGCACTAACGAAACAAAGATGGATCACCCGATAGATGCTTCAAGCAAAAAGAAAAAAATAACTACTACTGAACTCTTATCCCGCTATTTTAAAATAGTTATATGAATTTTGATTCATGGGTCATTTTTATCGATATTCTTATTTTTATAAAATTCAAATAACTAATATCAATTTTGTTTAATGCCGAACTTGTCATTGACATATAAAACCCACTCATAGACTTTGAGAGGGTCTGGAAGGGAGTTGGACACAGTCTCCTTCAGCAAGCACCTCCTAGCCCATGCCACCAGCTTTGGGCACTCTGCTTCTATCCTGAAATTCCCCAGGGTCTCAACTGCATAAAACCTGCTGTAAAAGGGCACAAGTGCAATATCCACAAACCCAAATTCCCCTCCAAAATAAGGCTTCTCCCCAAGCTCTCTTTCCAGCACCTTGAGTGTCTCTATCAGCTCTTCCTTGGCTCTCACCTGTTCTTCCCCTCTGTTCCTTGTTATCTTCCTCATTGTGCCATAAACCCAGAGCCGGTCCTGGGATTTTTAAGGCCCAGGGCAAATTTTATCAAATGTGCCCTTTTATATAAATTAAATAAAAAATAAAAATTATTAATTAATTAATTTTATTAAAATTATAAAAATTTACAAAAGATAAGAAATAATACTTTGGGACTTCATTAAAATCTTGTTTGGGAAAAATTTAATCGGATAAAACTTCAAATGAAGGAAAAAGAATACCCCGTATTGTAAACATTGCATTAAAAAACAAAAATTACATATTTGAGTTTACATACTTGTTCCTGAATCTCCATAAACATTTCTTGATTTGATCAATCTTCCTTTCATCTTCCACAATTAACCGAAGCAAAAAAAATCATCAAATGTACCTACAAAATAAAAATAACAATGAAATCTCAACCACAAAACATCATTTAAAATGTCTTCTTGTTGCGCTTTTATATGCAAAATCATCAATTATACTATCATATTTAATGTTTTCTAACATATCCTTTTTAATGCATAATATCGCTAATCCATTTAGTCTATCTTGAGTCATGGTGGTCCGCAAGTAAGATTTTAATAATTTTAATTTAGAAAAACTTCTTTCAGCAGATGCCACAGTCACAGGTATAGTCAATAATACCCTATAAGCAACCATTACATTAGGAAACATATCCACACTCTTTACAAACTCAAGAATTTTAATGGATGTCCATGGTTTATCTGTTTCATATGCTTCTTTTGGTAACATCACTTGCAACACCTGTAATTCTGAAAATAAGTCTCTTGCATCAACATCAGAAACATCACCATGTTTTAAAGCATTTTCAAGATTCACACAAAAGCTTTTCAATTCATCATCATGAAACGAAGTCAACTTTACAGCATCAAATAAGAACCCAAAAATAGATTCAAAACAATGCAATTGTTCAAACCTACTCTTCAGTTCACCAAGAGCAATATCCACTATAACAAGAAAATAATCAGTTCTAAATGATTCTTCAGCTGATTGTTGTAGTGTATCTTTCTTGATTAAAGCTAAATTATGTGTAGCAAGACATTTAACAACAGCAATGATTCTGACAATAACATTTTTCCAGTGTAGTGTATCTTTCTTGATTAACTCTTGTAATTCTATATCAATTGTTTGATTTGTTTTCAATCTGATTTGCAATTCAATACAAGACCTCAAGTTAGTGAGGTGTTCAATACTGCTTTCATGTTGTTTAAGCTTCTCACCAAGATGTTTCCAATCTCTAGTTCCTTCACTAGTTAACTGACTTCTAGAATTCATTGTTTTAAACAACTTACAACAGAAACAAAACACTCTATCCAACTCCTTTGAGTACACTAGCCATTTTCGATCCTTAGTTTCCCCATTTGGTAACATACGAATATAATAATTTGAAGAAAAATGTCTATTGTGTTCGTCCATGGGGAATTTGAAATTAGTTTCTCTTATGGGACCTTTTTCTACAAGTAAATCTCTCATTTTTGCATCAAGATTATCCCAAACTCGTGGATCATAAATGTTCAAATCAAATCTTGTTTCAGGACATTCATTTTCATTTTCATCTTGATCACCAATTTCTTCATTCCCTTCATTCTCATTTTCTACTAATTCTTCCAATTGAATTGGTTGTTCACATTCATTTGGTAAATCTTCATCTAAATTTTCAAGTGAAGTATTGATTTGTTTAACAAAATATTTATTCAAAGATCCTCTTAAACTTTGAGCAATTTCTTCTTCTTTTTTCTTTCTTTGTCTCTTGAGATTTCCGGAAAGTTGTTTCTTAGGAAACATTTTTTAATTTTTATAATAAACACAACACAATAAAAAAAATAAAACTAATTAACAAAGAACAATAAAACCTGGATTTTGAGCATATTTTCTTCCACTTGAAACTTCCAATTATAAAGAACAAGAATCCCAATCAAGTTTTCTGTTGAATCAAATAATAAAGAAGAATAAGTCAAATGCATTCAAAATAATTCAAATATAAACAATAAACATAAGTTCAATAATACAGTCAAATAAATATAAACATAAATTTCACAATGCATTCAAACAAACCTATGAATTAAATTAATAAATCTGTAAGTAAATAAAAGAATAGTAAATTGTCAATAACGAGTGTTCATAATTTATAATTTTCAAAACAAAGCTAAAATTTCAAATTAGCTATTAACTTTAAGATATTCATAGGCCTTAATGCAATAATATATTATATAATATATTCCAATGTACACACATATAATTCCAATGTATATACAATTATATATTATATACACATTACACTTATATAGTCACAAAACACACACTGCACACACATATAATATTATACAGTCACGCTCACGGAAAACACACACACATACAATATATACAGTTGCAGAATACACACACATACAATATATATATATATATACAGTTGCAGAGAACACAAATATACAGATACAGTGTAATAGTAATATATATATATATATATATATATATTAAATGACACCAACTTCAATAGTTCAACTTCAACTTCAACGACTGGCCACAAGCTTAATTAATGCTCTAATCATCAGCTTATAGCAAATAATAATAATAATGGGTTTAACTAATATGATTTAAATACTCCTAACAACCAATCAAAGTTCAAACCCAGGAAGCCATGACACTGATTTCATCATCTTTGCTTCCTCTTTTATGCATTTATCAACTTGCTACCCTATTGCTTCTCTAATATATATAAAGAACAGAATATATATAGATGAAAATACTCACTAAAATGAAGCAGCAACTTAACCGAGTGTGTGTCAGCAGTGAAGGAGAAATAACCAGCAAAATGAAGAACAATGAAGGAGAAATAACCAGCAAAATGAAGAAGAGAAATAACCAGCAAAATGAAGAACAGTGAAGGAGAAATAACTAGCAAAATGAAGAAGAAGAAGAAGAAGAAGAAGGGAGGAAAAATGAGCATTGGGCAGAGTTTCAACTTTTAGGTTGCGTGAGAGGGCCGCGTTGGCAGAGCAATTTCTGCTGTTTTTTTTTTTTTTTTAATATACATATATATTCATAAATTTATAAAGGAATTTGGGCCCCTTTCAATTATGGGCCCCGGGCTGTAGCCCCAGTGGCCCTGGCCCAAGGCCGGCCCTGCATAAACCTTCACAAAAAAAAATAAAATAAAAAAAGAAAATAAATTAGAACTAAACAGATCCAAACGAAGGCTGTTTATAAATATGACACGATATTTTAATAGGTGCTAAGCATCCAAATTGAACTTTTATCGAGAGAACGACCCAACCTTCTGGTCAATGAAATCAGCCCAAAATCTGGCTTTGGATCTGCTGTAAGGATCCGGGGGCAACAAGGCAGGCTTTCCATTGAAGACTGCTACTTCATTGATGTACTGAACTATATTCATGGATTCACAAATGGGCTTTCCATTATGAATCAGAACAGGGACCTTCCTGTGAACTGGGTTCATCTTCAACAACAGAGGGCTCATGCTGAACAAATCTTCTTCCCTGAGCTCGTACTGGTTGATGCCCTTCTCTGCCATGGCAATCCGGACCCTTGCCCCAAAAGGGCTTGCCCACGAATTTAGAAGAATCAGTTCGTCTTTCTCATTCATTCTGACACAAACCCAGTTCAAAATTGCTGAGGAATTGCTCTGTTTGATGGCTCAGAGACAGATTGGTGACTTCTAGGGGAAGAGGGAGGGGGGGCTAAAGTGTATTTATATTGAATTTGGAGGATCTCAATTTGAAGAGTCTTGGAATTGTTTCAGAGCGTTCAATTTGAAGTTTGAGAGCTAAAACCACTGTGACATCATTGCTTTCGAAAGAATTAAATTTACATAATTTTTGGAAAATGCTAAATATTTAATTGTTAAGAATTATATGATTACACAACTAATAATATTATAAATACCATTAATGATAGTGATTACAAATTTTATTTTCCTATAATTTGTAAATTTAATAATACTAATAAGGTGGTTATTGATATTTTTACTTACTATTTACAAAAATAATAATATCGTTTAGATTTTCATACTTTAATATTATTAGTAAATTTTAAGATTCATTTATAATAATAAAAATTTCGATCCTGGATACCCTGAAAGATCTTTTCATTTAAATGCATTTTTTTAATCTTTATTTTATGCTAAAAACTTTCCAAAAGATAAAAGTCAAGACTTCCACAAATCAATTATGAGTTGGTTACGACAATGACCTAATAAAGCCTTCATCACATAGATGAAGCAGCCAATTTTATGATTCATTAAAGATTAGATTTTTTTTGGGGTTTCTTTCGGTCGTCTTATTGACTAATCATTGCGTCTATATATATATATATGTATCTTTTTATTTTTTTTATTTGTTTGGTTAGTTAACTAGAGAGATGTAAAGTCTTGTGACATTAACCTAAAGTGTGATAAGGCTGAAAAATTTCGATGTCAAATCAAAGACTATATAAGTTTATTTAGAGTTTTGACCTTCTTTTTTGTTTTTTTTGTTCTTTATAAACAAATTTATATATTTTATTTTTTAAAAAAAAATATTAGTTAGTAAGTAATATATATAGAGTTTGATATGGTGGTGATGTTGCTAGGAAGTTAGGACCTAACACACCAATTGTCGAATTTATGTAGAAGAGAACGAGCAAATCAAATAGAGTAACACGATTTTTTCTTGAGATCTTACTTGGGATATGATTACATAGTTGATTTAAGAGCAGTTAAAAATCATACTGCTCGTGTTATACTAAGCGAGATGACAAGTCTAAGTATTCTCTCATGTCGTCTATGTTGGTTTTTGGGGAATAGTCCACCTATCCCTTGTGAATGGGTTTAAGTAGATTTCTCGATTAGTCTACGTGTTTTATCAGGAATTGATTGATGAATAATTAATAACTCTTATTAGTTAAGTTTTAGAGTTAAGAGTGAGATAATTTATCGCTCTTATAAATCCATGATTTGCAAAGTGAATTGTTACTCTTTCTTCACTCGTTTTAAGAGTGATCTGTCGTACTATTTTAAAATTATTTTCAATTTTAATTTAGGATAGTCAATGGAGCTGATCCAAAACCTTCCTCTTTGCTAGCTTTATCAATGTATTTTGAATTATTAATAATGATTCAAACATGGGTTTTCTATTAATTGTGGATCAAACTATGCTTTAAACATGCATAAATTGGTGAAACAAATCGCTGTAATTGACATCAAACACAATGCACTAAGAAACTGTCAACAATTCAAATCAAACACTGAAAAACAGACAGAGATAGCTGGAAGCCCTACTTTATTATGAGCCACTCTTCACAACAGCAAGACGATGAAGAGGGGAGTGAGAAGGGCCAAGACATTCGCACCATTCATAACCATATCTATTCCAAAGCAGATCTTCTATTGGCTGGGCGTGAGCTTCTCTCTGAGCTCCAAAATGAAGTCAAAGAACTTGTGCTGATCAGGAAGACACTTGGAAACACTGTCCCTTTCAGTGGTGCACCTGTGAGCCCAAGACACGAGTTTTGGGCACTCAGCCACCGTGCTGAAGTTGCCAAAATGCTCATACACACTGAACCAGCGGTAGAATGGGATCAGTGCCACGTCCACAAAGCCAAAGCTGTCGCCCCCAAAATAAGGCTTATCCCCCAGCTCTGCTTCAAGAACCTTTAAGCATCCAATTAGCTCCTCCTTTGCTGCTGCTTGGGCTTCCCCGGTGGATAGCCATACCTGCCTCCCCGGACCATACATCCGCAAATCACAAGATGCACAGATTAGGGTCGAGGTCAGGAAGAAGATGTTAGGTAAACAACTCCAATACCACTCGTTAGGATTGGATTTCGCATATTACAAACATGAATCAAAAAAGAAAAAGGAACATAGAAAATTAATGCACTTTGGTTTCAATGTGTGTGGGATAAATTAATCCGCTCAATCTGTAGTTTTGTATAGAGAAACAGCAAATACCATCCAATCCTCATAACTCCAAATAACTCCTCGCACACCCTGGGAGCTCTATTTATGTAGTTGTGGCCAGACACTGCATCCATAATTCAGGTGCATCATCTCATAGATTATTGGTAACTTGGTGTGGTCAATGAACCCCTAAACTATAGGGGGCCGCTATAGCGACAATTCTAAAGGAAACTAGGTCTCCCATGCCCATTCATATCCCCTAAGAAATCAAACAGTGTCCCTCTCAGTGAGACTTGAATTTTAGGAGTCTTAACTAACGAAAGATTATATGACAAGTAAAATGGTGGAGAGATTCAACAAACACATGGACGTCGTTCCAGGACTCTCACCTTCTTGTCAATGTAGTCGGCCCAGAACCTGGCTTTGGCGCGCCGGCTAGGATCGGAAGGCAGCAAAGGATACCCATTCCTCCAGACTTCATCAATGTACTGAACAATGAGGAGCGACTCGCAGACCGGCCGGCCGTTGTGAATCAGCACGGGCACCAGCTTGTGAACGGGGTTCATCTCGAGGAGAAGGGCGCCCTTGTTGACGAGGTCCTGCTCCTTGGTCACGAACCCATGAATCCCCTTCTCGGCCAAGGCGATTCTCACCCTCATCCCGAAGGGGCTAGGCCAGACGTTCAACAGAACCAGCTCGTCCGCCATTGATGGAGCTAGCTAGCTGTGTTTGCTTGCTAGTGGGTTCCAGTGAGTATTTATAGGAGAGATTTGATGGGCCATGGCTCCAACATGGGAACTGCGAAAATTTTCAGTCACTGGTACTGGAATATTTTGCCGTTAGATTTTCTTTATTTCTGGGTTCGCATCGGGATCTGTCATTGCGTGCGTCATGTCTCTATATCGTATCCATTTAAATTTCTTCCCTTTTGAGTGCCGTCGGACAACCGTCGGAAGACTGGCTCCGGGAACCACACCCGTTTAATTTGTTGTCTACTACATTGACAATGACATTTTTATAGCGAGATTTGACTCTAGAAAAGGTCAACTTTTTACACAAAAAAAACGGTCAACTCCTTTTTGCCAACATTTCACTTCAAACCAAAATAAAAATAGCTGCTTGTAGTTTGCGTGGTGGGAATGATATTTTGTATAGAGTCGCTCTATAGGGCCCGTCGAGCCTACAAAGCGGCTCACAGAAAGGGGGCAAAATGATAATTTTGCCTTGCCTGCTTTGCAAATTTGCAAAGAGGGCCACTGCCCCCCTCGCTTTGTGCCTCCCTTGCCTGCCATGGCCGCCACTCGCTTCTTCACTACGCCTCGTTGCAGTCTCCCGGCCTCGCCTCCGTCGCCGCGCCTCGCCGACAGTCGCTGCATCGACTGTTGGCGATGGCAGTGAGGTCGGGCGAATGCAGCGAGGCGCGACGGAGAGGGGAGCGACGACCATGGCAGGCAGGGGAGGCGCAGAGCAGGGGGGAATCCATGGGAGGGAGAAAGCAGGGCGTAGGGGCAAAATGGTCTTTTTGCCCCCTTTCAGTAAGCCCGTTGGTAAACCCGTTGGACTTTCTAACATTTTCCATTTTGTATAATGTAAAGGGTGTGTAATTAATTTAAAATCAATCATCACAACTCTATTAGCTCTGTCTCTTTTGATATAATTTTTGATACTCAAGTTAGTATAGTAAAGAAACAATAAATGTGTATAAATATTATTGTTGGGTTTGTGTTTCCTAATGAGGTTCAAGGCAATGACAATGATTCAGATTAACTTTATAGGCTTCGACCCGAGATTGAAGTGACGATTTAATACTCTTGTTGGCAGCCTAAATAGAAGTCAGGCCATAAGCCTATAACCCTTTCTTTGGAGGAGAAATAGGTCTTGGCCCATTTTCTCAAAAAATAAGGAAAACCCATTACCCCAGGCTTCCCATATATAAGGGATTTGTTCCCTTATTTGTGCCTTATGTATGGCGGCCGATTGTGTTCTCCCTTTCCCCTTCACACGACCGATCGTGCCTTACCTGCTTCCTTGTATAGCCAAATCTTCATGGGTTGTTTTCTTTCTTGGTCTATCAATCATTTCCTTGTTGAGTGTCATGCATTTCCTTATTCATGTTGGACGATTTTCAATGAGGTGTATTTATAGGGATCGATCGCCTTTTCTATGGTAAGTTGTTCTTGGCCATTGTTGAATCCATATCTTCGTGATTACTTTATTCCTTTGGGGATCCTATTATGTGTGGAAGCTTGCTTGACTTGGTGAAGGGTGTTGATCGATCAAGAGGCTTGGGGGTTTGAGGTTTTCGGTTCTTTGGGGGTTCGGGTTCCCTTGTGACTTGGTGTCCATATTATTGGAGTTACCTAAGTGGTGTTGACGAGCCCAAAATTGAGCCTTGATCCATTATCAATGTGACTGCCATTCGTTGGCCCGAACAAGAAGTTTACTTCGTGTTCTTCTTGTTGCTGTTATCAGTTTACTCTTTTGGTTTTGGTTTTGTGCATTAACCTGTTTTGAAGGTGTTTCTACCCCAACAACTGTGAATTTTGTAATTTAGCTATAGGGATTTTGTGATATAAGCAAGGTGGCTGAGAAGTTCAGAGTTATCATATTCAAAATTCTCGAGCTTGATTATCTTGACTTGGAGGCGAATTTCTCAGGCTAGATAGAGATGGACTCAAATTCGTCGAAAACAAAGTGAGTCAAAATATTTGAAGTTATTTTTGATATTTATGTACTCGCTTATCTCGAGTTGGCAGAGAGCTTATCGAACTATATAGAGATAATACTTGTCTTGAATTCTTTAGAAAAGAGATGAATGAAAATATCTAGAGTTTATTTTCAATTACTCTCATGTTCGGTGATCTGAAATTAATAAAAAGTTGTCCAGACGAGAAGAATAAATACTGAGCTTAGATTCTTCAAAATGTGAATTTAGGAGTTAGATATTGGTAGTTATATTTCAAAATTAAATTGAATGAAAGGATACATGTCATATTTCTATTAGTTATTGATAAAGACATGTGACAAGACTAGATTGGTTAATATTTTGGGGCAACTTAATAATTTTTCTTTTTTGGGTATTTCTCCATTAGTGTGTTATATAATATATGAGATTGGTTGATCTTATAGGACAGCTTAGTAATTTTCCTTTCTTTGGATATTACCTGGTCAATGTGTTATATAATACAAAGAGTGTGTTAACTTACCTGTTTGTAATGAAATGAGTTGGGTCAAACTCTATTTCTTTTTTTCTTTTTCTTACTCTCCTCTCCTGTATTGCCGACCATAATTAAGAAAAATAATAACATAAATGTATTTACAAATTTAACCTTATCACCATCAACAACAACCTATTAGTTTCGGCACTAAAATTTTCTATTGACATGGATTCTCTGGAACAAAAAAGATATATATATATATATTAATCAATCAAGACAAAAGCAAGAAACCAGGGTTTATTTGTTGACTATAGTTCCAGAAATGTTTTCTATTTTGAAATCAGGAAAATTGACAAGTTTGGGAATACTAATGCTCATTTCAACCGTCCTGAAAGGAAAAGGAAAACAAGCCTCTACACCATGAGATGAGATAGGGTCTCAGTTGGAAGGGACAACCTGATATATGAGACTCTCATAAGCTCAAGAATACAAAAGTAATTCTAGTCTATTATAATTGTAGGAATTGATATGTTATTCGCATCGAACAATCCTATGTTGCCCAACGCAAATCCCGAGGAGGTAGGCAACGTGGGGGGAGAGAGTAATTTTCTGGGACAACTTAGTATTTTTTTTTTTGGTATTTCCCATCAGTGTGTTATATAATATGAGATTGGTTGATCTTATTGGACAGCTTAGTAATTTCTCTTTTTTTGAGTATTATCTTGTCAATGTGTTATATAATACAAAGGGTGTGTTACCTTGCCTGTTTGTAATGAAATGAGTTGGGTCAAACTTTATTTTCCTTCTCTTTTTCTTACTCCCCTCTCTGCTGTATTGCCGACCACCATCATTTGACTCTACAAAAATAAAGACTATAATACAAATGAAAATTTTTTAATTAAGAAAAATAATAACATAAATGTAGTTACAAATTTAACCTTATCACCATCAACAACATGGCTTCTCTGGAACAAAAAAAGTAATAATAATCAATCAGGACAAAAGCAAGAAACCAGGGTTTATTTGTTAACTACAGTTCCAGAAATGTTTTCCATTTTGAAATCAAGAAAATTGACAAGTTTGGGAATGGAAATGCTCATTTCAGCCGTCTAGAAAGTAATTATAGTCTATTATAATTGTAGTTTAAGAGGATTGATATATTATTCACGTCAAATAACCTATATTATCTGACATGAGTCTCACTTGGGGCGGGGGGGCATAACGCGGGCTGCTAGGGAGAGAGTGTTGGGGGTGGGGATAAGGCTTGTGTCGGGTAACATATCAATTCCATATAGTTTAATTGCAGTTATTATTTACAATTAAGAATAGTTATTTATAGTGAAATAGTAAAAAAGTAGTGGAAATAGTGATAACTACCCTACAAAACTATTAGATGGCTTTGTATATAAAGGTATAACCCACAATGCTGATTTTCATCACATTAGAATTGAATGAAAATTTCTAAATTCTCGTTGGTTCCTCGTTTTTCTATTTTTCCCTACTTTTTGTCTATTTCTCTATCATGTCTTTAGTTTTTCCCCTATTATTCTATTGTCTCTCCCTCATTTTTTTTTTAATTCCTCCCTTAATTCCTATTCCATCTTCAAAGGAAACACTACTTAAATCTAGGGTCCTGACATCATGACATCAGAGGTAACCGAGGTATAAAAGGCCATCAACCATAGCTAAATGGGTAATAAGAAATATTCTCTCACATTAGCCATTCTTTTGTTTCCTTCTTTATCCTAAGCCAACCTCACTTCTTATACTTAAACACCGGAGAGGCTTCTTAGAAGCACCAAGGCAGTTATTCTCCCACATAGGATTCAGGCCATTTTCCTGAAGGTGCGCCCAGCCACATCTTCAGGATCATAATAAATTCAAGAAGGCACAGCACAAACCCTAATATTAATGTTTTTGACATCTAAGTGTATGGCAGTTCTCTTCTAGCACAAACAAAAAGAGAACTGCCATCTTTTCATACACCCCATCAGTCTACTCTCAACCTCTGGCAAATATTCAGAACCTATTAACACCTAATAGTGATCAAAACGCCAAGCATAATGCAGGACATGAGGTCTTACACAATCTATCCAAACTTTTAACTAAAGAAATTAATGTTCAGGGTGCAACTAATCCAAACTAGTGTTCTGGACTCATTTCATTTATAAACCATTCTTTGGCAGTATATGATGCATATCTGAATTAATGAAATACAGAAGAATACTAGCTTCCCAGTAGATGAGAGGACAATTCCAACTATTTTTTTCATTTTCTGTTCCATTTTTTGGAAGTAAAAAGACTGAATTAATATAGATCCAAGATCACCATTCCAACCACATTTTTATGGGAAAATTCAATGCATCCATAAAAGGAGGATGGTATACCAACCTCCATAGTTGCAAATGAGAAAAAAACTTTCAACAATCTGTCTAACTCGGCCCTTTAATCTCAAGTTTGACCAGTGAGGCACCCATATACCAATTGATGAAATATTAGGAGAAGAAAGAACACAAAACCAGAAAAACCAACCTTGGCATCAATGAAGTGTGACAAGTGTCACATTCCAAGGTAGTATTTGTAATTTTGATTTTAGTTTCTATTTTTAATTTCTATTTCTATTATGACTATTTCTCAGTTAAAGGATGTTAGAATATTTTCTCCTTTTGTCCTATAGCTAAGGTGGTTACAACCTTTGTACTGTAGTTAAAGTGATTGCAAATGTGAGTCTATATATTAAGCCACGGTCTGATATTGGAATTCATGAATGATATTGATGAATATTTTGTAATTATCTCTAATCTTCTTTGTCTCTCTGTGATCTCTTCTCCCTTTCTCTCGAATACTCTTATTTTCTTATTGTTTCTCTCTAAATTCTCTGCTAATCTTCCAAAATTCCCTTTCACATCATAGTTCAACCCTAGGGGTGTGACAACCGATATCAGAGTAGCTAGGTGATTCCCAACCAATCAGTTCATACATTTAGGTGAGCAACAAATTCCGAGCAATCAGAATTCTTGACAGTTTAAGACAAAAGTGTACATTGATTAGGATTGGTGAGTTGGAGATCACCTGGGTGAAGACCACTAATTTGATTTTTCCAACAAATTGGTAGCAGATGAACCCTAGACCATCAGGGCCCAAACTCGGCCCTCTTCTTAAGCCCAATCCCAGCCCTCCCTCTGGACCCAGCCCTGGCCTAGCGCTAACCTACCATGACATCATTGCGACTCTCACTTCTCATATCCCATCCTCATTAATGACAGATTTCATCCACATTAATGAGGGTCCCGTCGCCACGGGCACTGGATAGCCAGTCCCATCACCTACAAACGCACGTCTCATGCATGCAGGAGTACATCATCTCCTTCTATATCAGTCAGCTCTCTTCAGAGTCAAGGTATGTTCTCACCTCTAACCTATTGATACACTACCTCATCTTACTCTCTTACTCACTCGACCGTCGAAGTGTTTGCAGGTGCCAGCCGCCTCCCAGATGGACTCGTCGCAAGAGCCCGCGCCCCAACTCCGATCGTCCTCTTTTTGGTAAAGAAGGAACAAACCCAATGATGACAGAAGGGACACAGATAAAATAATTGAAGTCACGGTTGGATGCGATGGAACTAGGCGTTTGACAGAACCAAGAATAGATAGAGGGGAGATTAGAAACGATGGAGCTTGGCCTCCACCAAACCCAAGAAGAAGTGAGTCAAGGCTGAGCGAAAACGATGGTAGTGGAGAGAAACTTGAGAGAAGATTTCACCCATCTTTGAGAGAAATTTTTAGGGTTTGGGCAACAACTAAGCACAATCTTGACCCTGTTCTCCAGGCTTCCGAAAGGAGCTTGCCAATGAATTTTTCCCTAAGTACCAACCTAGCTTCAATACTTGTAGGGGGTTGATTTGGACGTCACACTCTAGACCAAGCAGTGGTAAAGGAGCCACTCGAGTTGAAGACGGAACCAACGGTGAAGGGTGCTGAGGCCCATCAAAATCCGATTCCTATGCCAATACTTGACATCCCAGTGTTCGAAAGAGACAGCCTGAGATGGGCTCTTCGCATGTGTGAATGTTTTTTCTTTTTTTTTTTTTTATCAATATGGAGTGGCGGAAGAGCAGAAGGTAAATGTAGCGACGATATACCTTAATAACACTAGGGATATATGGTTTTAAGGGTGGAGTCGGGGAAGAACAATCTTAAGTTGGCTGGAGGTTGTAGAAGGACGGTGTAGGAGATTTAGAGAAAGGAAGATGGTGGGCATTCCAGAAGAATTTAACAAAATGTGCCAAGATATCTGAAGTTTATTATGCCAATAAAAAGACGTTCGAATCAAAGGAGGATAAATACTGAGCTTAGATTCTCCGAGAAGAGGATTGTGGAGTTAAATATTGGTAGTTATACTTCGAAACTAAGCTGGATGAAAAGACACATATAGGCTCACTTAGTTATTGATTTGTTGACAAAAGACATGTGATAAGATGAGATTGGTTAATTTTTTGGGACAACTTGGTAATTTTTCTTTTTTGGGTATTTCCCCACCAGCGTGTTATATAATATGAGATTGGTTGACCTTATAGGACAGCTTAATAATTTCCCTTTTTTGGGTATTATTTGACAAATGTTTTATATAATAGAAAGAGTGGGTTAACTTATCTGTTTGTAATGAAATGAGTTGGGTCAAACTTTATTTTCTTTTTTTTTTTCTTTTTCTTACTCTCCTCTCTGTTGTATTGCCGACAATCATTTGACTCCACAAAAATAAAGACTATAATACAAATGAAAATTTTTAATTAAGAAAAATAATAACATAAATATATTTATAAATTTAACCTTATCACCATCAACAACACTCTATAAGTTTCGACACCATTGTTGTTAAATTCTGATTCAATGCATACGATTTTATGTATCAGAGATCCCTTAACGATTCAAATCGCATGCAAAATCAAAATTGGGGTAAAATTTCATATAATCAGGATTTAAATTGATAAAATCGGAATTGTTGTTTTTCTTTATATTAAATTATGACTTAATGAGAATTTATAATATACATGAACTAATATTTAGAGTTTTGACTATGAATGAATGAATGTTGATAAGCGATGGATTTAAATATAATATTTAAAATTTTTATATTATTTAATATTTTTAAAATTAATAGATAAAATAATTTTGAAATAAATACATATATTTGACTTATAAGAAGAAATAATTAATTTATTAAATCATATTAATTCATTTTTTATAAAATCATAGTATTATAAAAATATATTTATAAAAATTAAAAAATATTTTTAACTATTTCTAAAATCTTACAATTTTATAATCTAATTTTATCGATCCTTTTTTAATTCTATTTAAAATCTCGATTTTCTGCTGCGCCAAGAGCAATCCTATATCGGGCATTCCAGTCCAATAAGCAGGTTTTCCCATTCCCATGGAGTTGCTCGCCTAGGCTGCCGTTGGCCATGTACTCATACAACAGAACGTTCGAGTCTTGGTGATAGCAGAAGCCATGGAGCTTGACAATGTTGCGGCGCCTAATCTTTCCAAGGGTCAATATCTAAGCTTGGAAGCTGCTATCAACACTAGCTCCTTCTCCGCGAGATTTCAACCTCTTAACAGCAATCACGTCGCCGCTACCCATGACAGCCTTGTAGACTGTACCGCAGGCTCCCCTGCCTACAACCGCACTTTCTGAGAAATTCCCGGTAGCTTCCGCGAGGTCCTGATATGTGAAACCTTCCTTTGGGAAGTAATAATTCTCTAACACATTGGATTTCGCTTGATTTTCAAGTGCAGCAAAAGCAGGCTGCCTGCCTCTTATAATCCAACAAACACATACTGTCAAAACCAAAGAGATCAATCCCACAATCACAGAATTTCCAGTTCTCCAACCGCACCACCTAGAATCTTTGGTGCTCCCTTCCCTTGGCTATATGAAACTCCTCTGGTGCTGTCATGTACAGCTCTGGTCATATTAAAGTCTATAGCGTTCGCCAATAATCAGTCCATTTTATTAGTGCAATTTTCACTTTTCTGCAGAACAATGCATATAACTGTGCCCACTAAATATGGCAATACGTTTGGGTCTCTCTTCAATCAATCCATATACTTTTTAGATGGTTGACACTATAATGACCAGTTTAATGTGCAGACCTCAAGGGTCGAGTATTTCAATCCCTTTCAATTCTTTTGTCACACTTTGAACTATTTTCCTATACCTTCCCATATTTTCCTTCAATTCCAAACAATGTCACCAGGGCAAGAGAACTTGCCAGACACAATTGAAATAGCCAAAAAATGAAATTGAAACAGTAGACTGCTTGAATTTCTCAACATTTTCCGGGGAAATAAACACTGCTTCATGCAAAGCATACACACAAACACATAAACCACTGTTTAGAAAACAAAAATATTTTACATGGCCTGTGCCCAGAACACACATTTAAGTGTATCCATTTATTAAAGAGGAAAACTAACACGTCCTCAACAGCAAAAAGTTCAAGAACTTCCAGAGCCAATCAACACCAAACTTGAAAGCACCTCAAATCCAGAGTTAATCAACACCAAATTTCTTTCTGAGCCCCACAGCAAAGTCATAGACCTTGTGGGGGTCGGCCAGGGACTTGGAAACACTCTCCCTCTCCATGCACCTCTTGGCCCAAGCTATCAGCTTGGGGCACTCTGCCTCTATGTTCAAGCCCCCAAAAGTTTCATAGGCATAAAACCAGCAGTAGAAGGTCACCAGGGCTATGTCCACGTACCCAAATTTCTCCCCACCAAAATATGGCATCTCCCCAAGTGCTCCTTCCAGCACTTTCAGGACATCTACGAACTCCTTGGCTTCCTCCTGTTCCTCTCCTTTTGTGAACAACACCTTCCTCAGAGCACCATACAACTGCAAGCAATTTCACAAACATTTTATGTGTTAGATAACTCCTCAAATTTCATTTTGATAGAAATAAAGTTCCTAATAATCCTACGTTAAGTAGAGATAGAGATTGATGTCAGGTTGTTGCCTATTGTCTATGAATAAGTCGCCCGTTAGACAGAGAATCGAGTTCTGTGATCAGTCTGTTATCTTAGATTATAGAAGACTCTTGAGTTTTTCAGTTTTCTATGTGCAAAATTTTATTTTACTTAAGTTGGTGAATTATCTAATTATTGTGGAATCATAGATGAATGCATCAAAGGTGAAGCACACTACACATCTTTGTGTAATTTTTTCTCTCAATTTCTGTGCTTAATCAGCCACATTAAACTTTCAATCACCGTATATCTGCAAGCAATTTCACAAACACCTTGCGTGCACAATCAGAAGCGTACCTTTTGGTCGACATAGTCAGCCCAGAATCTGGCCTGGGCTCTCTGGTAAGGATCAGAGGGCAAGAGTGGGTATTTCTCGTTCCAGACCTCATCAATATACTGAACAATTATAAGGGATTCACAGACTGGTTTTCCATTGTGGATGAGAACAGGGATCTTCTTGTGAATCGGGTTCATCTCCAGTAGGAGCTGGCTCTTGTCGGTCAAATTCTCCTCTCTGTACTCGTACTCAACGCCCTTCTCTTTCAGCGCAATCATGACCCTCATTCCAAACATGCTCACCCATGAATTCAGCAGAACAACCCCATGAGAAGCCATTGTCGAACGCCTCAACAAAGGAAAGAACCCAGATGAAGCTCCGGTGAAGATGAAACCGATGTGGTTGGATGGATGGTAGATTCTAGGTGGGCGATCGGTATAAAGAAACTGTAGATGACCTCGGAGCACGGCAAGCGGCAATTAATGAGATTAAAATATCTAGCTGCTTCTGGGCTCCTGTTATTGGCCGCAAGCTGACGGTCAAAGTTGCTGTTGGTGATGGATGCCATGACGAAGGAAGGAATCAGAGAACATCAAATCGATATTAGATTTTTCTTTCAATAATGCTCTCCATGTGGAGAAATATTTTTATTGGACAATACCATCTAGAGTGAGGATTTATGTCCAATCGAGTATATAATAGAGGGGGTAATAATTTTAATATTTATCTCTAATTTAGAAGAATAATATTATTATTTCATGATTTTTTTATTTATTCACTTATTTTAATTACACTTTATGATCTATTTTTAAAAATTAATTTAATTTTTATATTTTAATACTTTTTACATGATAATTTAAATTTTTTATTATTTTGATTATTTCTCTAAATTTATATTTTTTTAAATTAATTAACTCAAAAATATAAATATAAATGAATATTCAAAATAACGAAAATTTTAAATTATTATACAAAAAATATTAGAGTATAGAATTTAAATTAACTTAAAAATAAGATTAAAAAATATAATTAAAATAATAAAAATTTTAAATAATTAAACAAAAAATATAAAATATGAAAACAAAAAATATAAATTTAGGAAAGCAAAAATATCTTCCCTTTCCTTTTCATGGGGGATGGTAAAAGAAAGCAACTTCTTTTTATTTTCTATTCCAATGATACTTGCTGACGGCATATGTATGCAATAATCTCTTTTTCACATCTAGGGTTTTTAAATTTGAAATATATTTTAATTCGGTTTGGTTCGGTTCCATCTCTTATTTATTTATAACTTTTTAATTAAATTTTTGATCTAATTTAGTTCCTATTCTTATATGAAAATTAATTGTAATTAAAATAGTCTTATTATTTATTAATAGAGTAATACTAATCTTAAGCAGTAATAAATATGTCTTATTTTTAAAAATTAAATATTTTTATTATTTGATAATAAATATATATTATTTTAAATTATTTAATTAACTAATAAAATTATTTAAAAACTAAATACAAGACGTAAAGTGCATTTATCGTCGCTTAACCATTATTTTTAGGGCAATAGTTAATATTACAATTGTTAATAATATAATATAAATTAAAATTTAAAAGTTAAATATATATTACATATATATTTAAAAATTAAACTATACCCTTTCTTAGAAAAATTACATTGAAAAAACAAATCAAGACTAGACTAAATCGGTCTGGTAACGACCTTAATTGGTTTAATCTTTAATCTATAAATTATAAAAATCACAATTTCAATTTGAGCAAAATCAAATAAACACTCCTAATAATATTTGAGAAATATTAATTTTTTGTACAACATAAAAAGGGTACGACATGAAATATAGTATTTTGTAACGAGGATATGTCAAAATTTAAATTACAAGGTTTTAAACTAAAATCATTACAAAAAATCAACGTTTTAGCAACGAAAAATTCTGTTGCTAAAATATAAAAATGCGTCACTAAAAAATTTAGCGATGGATTTAGTGACGGGCACCTTTCCGTCGTTAAAAAAGACATCGCTGAAATTTAGCGATGGAATCAGCGACGGGGGTTATACCTGTCGCTAATCAGTGACGGAATTAGCGATAAGGTTGACCCCGTCGCTAAATTTGATTTTTTTTTATTTTTTAATTTTTTAACGATGGGCTAAATTTTAATTAATTTATTTTCTTATTTTTTATTTTTTAGCGAGATTACCCCGTCGCTAAATTCAACCCCAAAATTCAAAATTCAATGCACGCCAGGCCCCAACAACCCCTAATGTGTGCCACGTGGCCGCTCCTCTACTCGCCATGTGGCAGCGCGGGATAATATTCCAAGCAATTATCTAATGCTCTCAACAAGATTCGAACCCTCAACCTCTTATGACCAAGTTTCGAACGCGATCCAACCAATCTAGAAGCTTTCTTATTCAATGATATATATAAAATATATTTATACTATTCTTTTTCAAATATTTCAGAATTATATTTATACATCAAAATTTCTCAAACTTATTTAATGATATTAATTTTAATATTTAATGTTAGTAAAGGGAAATGAATTTTAATTTTATTTTTATTTTATTATTAATTTAAATAAAACTTTATTAATTATTATATTAGAAGTGAAAAATTATGTTTTGATTTTGATTTTAATTTTAATAATATATTTAAAAAATTATTAGTTTAATTTTTACAAATATTAATGTTAGTAAAAATTATTGTGATATGTTTAAATGTAAAAATTTTTATTTTTTATTTTTTTTTATTTTTTAGTGACGGGTTGACCCGTCGCTAAATTTTAATTTTATTTATTTATTTATTTAATTTTTATATTTTAGCGACGGTCACTAAATTTAAACTTTTTTATTTAATTTTTTTAATTTTTAGCGATGGGAAATACCTCGTCGCTAAATTTAAATTTTTTTATTTTTTTTAATTTTTAACGACGGGAGTGACCCGTTCCTAAATTAAAAATTTTTTATTTAATTTTTTTTTATTTTTTAAAAAATAAAAAAAATTAAATAAAAAATTTTTAATTTAACGACGGGTTACTCCCGTCGCTAAAAAATTAAAAAATAAATAAATAAAAAATTTAAAATTTAGCAACGAGTCACTCTCATCACTAAAAATTAAAAAAAAATAAAATAAAAAATTTAAATTTAGTGACGGGGTATTTCCCATCGCTAAAAATTAAAAAATAAATAAAAAAATTTAATTTAGCGACGGGCTCAACCCTGTCGCTAAAAAATAAAAAAAAATTAAATAAAAAAAATTTAAATTTGGCGATGGGCTCAACCTCGTAGCTAAAAAATACAAAAAATTAAATAAAAAATTAAAAATTTAGCGACGGGCTTACTTCCGTCGCTAAAAAATTTAGTGACGAGTATTCCGTCACTAGATTAAGAAAATATTAAAAAAAATTAACGACATAAATTCCGTCGCTATCCGTCACTAATTAGCGACAAAATAATTTTATCTTTAAATTTCGTCGCTAAATACGATTTTTTTTTTTTTTTGTAGTAAATTATGTCATATGAAGTCTCCATAAAACTAAAGCATAATTATATGAAGTCTACTTAAAATTTATCTTTATCTTATTATTTTTTAACACCATAACAGTTTGAGATAATGCGTGGATATTAAAAATCAATCGCATAGAGATTAAGACGTCACAGTTTGAGATAATGCGTGGATATTATTTTTTATCTTTATCTACTTGTAATTTTTTTGGGCCAATTTAATTAAAAATGAGTTAAAAACTCGTTCATTGCGTCAATAATAGGTACAAATTAACATAATTTTAAAAGTTTTTAAGTAAAATTGGTATTTTCTCCAAATATATATTTTTGTATATCAAGTTTTAATATTAAATGTTTGGTTTCAGTTTTAGATTTACCATCACTTTGAGTGGTCTCACGTCATATTATTCATATCAAAATGTGATATTTCTTTGTTTTGTAAAATATAACTATTATGGGCATTTTTTGGACCACATTTTACGGGTTGAAAATGGCCCAATCCTTCTAAAGCCCAGTAAGCCCTGGGTTGTAAATATCAAGGAGAGGTCGCTTTTATTGGATTTAGATTACGGAATATCCTAAGTTGCAAGACAAGCCGTCAGGCTACTCAGGTTGCTGGCTGTATTCTCACCCTGTAATTAAAATACAAAACAAAACACAATAAAAAAAATTTATATTTTTTTCTTTATTTTGGTGAGAGATTTATACTCATCAGTGTACGAGTGCAGTTGTAGTCTAAATTTAAATTTATATTTTTTGGATGAGTCCAGGTCGTCCACTGAGAGATTTATTTATGGCAAAAGAAAAAGAATGTCACACACACGCACACGCATTTGGATAAATTGGCAACAAGGGTTTTTTTTTATGGATTTTTAGATAATAGATACTTAGGAAATAAAGCAAGGTAGAAGTTAGAATAAACGCTAAATGTGTGAATATGAAATTGGATAATACTTGAGTTAAGATAATTTCAGCGTCAACCTGTTGATTCCCAAATTTTAGCAGACAAACTTAGTAACATTAATTTAATTTCAGATATGAGGGTTTGTTATTAAATACAATTAGAGATAATAATAGTTCTAGTTTAAGCAATCCCCATACATGATATGTGGAATTCTAATTTAATCAATTAGCATAAATCCAATTGTAATTAATACACAAAATAACTAAATCAATCATCCGGGTTTGGGTATAATAGCGTTTCTTCTAGTAACTCATATGCGTGATATGAAAGCTCTAAGTTAGGTTTACGCTCTAATCCAAACCTAGTGATTTCTCAATAATTAAGACACATTCATACCAAAATTTAAATTAATGTTACTCATTTGAAGCGCAACTTTCTTTGGGAATCATTGGCGTTGGATACTGTTCTTGCCTTAACCCAAGATTAGATTTTGCTACTCATCTCCATTCGAAAGTTAATTGATAGTAATTTAAATGACATAATTTAAATAACAAAATTTAAATGACAGGAATTAAAATAATAGAAATTAATCGGCCATTTAGACGGTGGATAATTAAAAGACAAGAATTAAAATTGTAGAAATTTAAAAACATAAATTAACTTGCCATTTAGGCGGTGAATAATAAAGTAACAATAAAGGACATAAGAATTTAAAAGAAGAAAGAAAGTAAGATCACAAAAGAAAACAATAGAGAAAATAAGAGAGAACAAAAACAATTTTCAAAGAGAGAATTATAAGAAAACAACTAAATTTTTATTCAAGAATAATAATTACCCTTACAAATGTAATCAAGTGAGCTATTTATAGCCCACAAGATGCAATACAAACCATACAATTTCAATTATTTAACTAGACATAATTATATCTAATGGGCACTCACACACTTAAAGTTAAATGGATTTTAACTAAAATACATACCTAATAAAGCACTCATAAAGTTAAATGGATTTTAACTATAATACACACCTAATAGTTAAATGAATTTTAACTAAAAAACACATCTAATAAAGCACTCATAAAATAAATATTTAAAAATAAAAAAATAAATTTTTATAATTGAGTTTTTGATATTCATTAGGATTAAAAATAATCCTTGGGCCTTCTCCAAAAAATGTCTTCCATGGGTTGTTCAAGTTAAACCTTAATTCTTCATGGGATTTAATTCTTCATGAGCTTTGATTATTCATTCTTCTTCATGGGCTTTTAATTCTTCATGGGTTGGTTTTGAATTCTTCATTCTTCTTCATGGGTTTTTAATTCTTCATGAGTTGGTTTTGAATTCTTCATTCTTTAATCCAATTTGAGTTTCCAAGCCCACCTTCTTCATGCCTACAAGCAAGCAATTGAGTGTTATTAAATTATATATTATATATATTTATATGATATATTATATACTTATATATTATATCGATGCTCCACGCATGCACTCAATTGAGTATATGTATTATGTTATATTATATATATATATTACACATAACTATTCAATTAAATCAATTTAAAATCAAAACATAGGTTATAATTATAACAAAATTTTACAAAATTAACTTCTAATCAGTCGCGTCATGAAGAGATGATGAATTTATCGAAAATGATTAGAGAAAAAGTCAAATTTCCTAATCTAAGGCAAATTAAATACCTGTTAATGTGGAATTTGTTCCTGATTATGTGAAACTGATAAAGAAACATTATTTTCATGATATTATCTTTCCATTTTAGATTTTATTCAAACTGTAAACACGCTATACTATAAATAGGGGTCAAAAACCATTGTATGGGTACAAACAATAATATACTGTTATTTTGTCAAAATAACCAAAGGGACAGTCTTGAATTAGGCATTATTCTGGCTGAATCACGTAAAAATTTCTTTGAGTACTTCTTCTTTCTTTCTTTTTTTATTGAAATCGTGTTTACTTTCTCAGTGCGAGCAAACAAATCACGATCGACTGATTCTCAACGTCACACCAACTTTATTGAATCGCATAAAGATTAATAAGATATAATTAACATTACGTTACCATCATAACATTGAGCGAAATTCTATTCGCAGTCACGATTTTATTCTCTGTAGCCACTTTTCAATATATCTAAAATTATCTCAAGCAAAAATTCAATTTTACACTTTATCTTTAATGCTCAACCACCCAGATTAAACAACCACCTGATATCACACTTTCTTCAATCGGCTAAATTTTGTAATTTCTTCTCATTCGCCATCCGTAGCAATTACTTATTATTTCATACCCACCATCCAAAATTGAAAAGCTATTTTCTCCTCAAGTTCACTCATTTCTCTTGTTTCACACCCACAGCCATTTTCTCTCAGAATATCAGCAAGTCGAAGTTAGCCATGGATTACTACACTCAAATGTTGACGACAAACTGAGGAGAGTTTAACGAAGAAGATAACAACTACTCAAAAAAATAACATCACACACAAGTAAATCTAAATCTTGTATGTATAAGTGTGTGTTTGTAAGGGTTTGGGAAGCTGGAAGCTCTAGAGAATCCCTGATTTTTTGAATTAGTGTGTATGTAAATATTGTATGTATTAATAGATTTTTCGAATTCCAAAATTTGGGAAACGCGTGTATTTCTGAATCCTAGGGTTGGGGAAGCACAATGTTTCCTGAATCTTGGTGTTTCCCGAATCTTGGGATTCAGGAAACACTGTGCTTAAATACCGTGCTTCTCGAATCTTGGGATTCGAGAAGTCAGGTTTTCGAATTTTTAATTGATGTTTTATTTTATTCATTTTTTTCTGAGATAAGAAAATTGATTTTGCAATTTACCAATCATTTGATATTATTCAACAGTTCACTACTAATGAGGTATGATAGATTTTTAATAATTTTTTTTAAATTATTATTTTAATTAAAAAAAATATATCTAAATATTTTTTTCTATTAGCTCTTTGGTCCTAGAGATACACTGATTGGATGGGATAAGAAAGTTGGAAAAGAAAATGGAATTGTTATTATGATAAAGAGTTCAGAATCTGGGGTCCTAGAAAAAAATTTATAATTCGTCTTGCTTGTGAACGTAGTGAGAAATATAAACCATTAAAAAAGAAAGAAGAAATAGAAAAATTAAAATACAAATACACAGATTTGAAAAAATATCATTATCCATTTGAATTACTCGCCACTACAAAGTGATAAATTTGTTCCTCTAACAATTATAAGCATGACATGCAATATAGATTTAATAAATTTTTATCAATAAATATAAATATTAAGTATAAAATTATCAATTACTTATAAATTATATATACTCACATCTTAATTCAATAAAATTTCACGAACATATCTAATTAAAAATTCAAGAATAATTTATTAAATAAATATTAGACTCTCGATTACTTTTAATCTTAATAATAATAATAATAATAATAATAATATTATTATTATTATTATTATTATTATTATTATTATTCTCATAATATATATATATATGTTATATACATATTGCACTGCAAGTAGCATTATGTAACTTAACTACAGGTGGCAGTAAGTGTATCATTGCTCACTTGCTCAAATTGCAGCAAATTAAAATAGAGGGCTCTTCGCAAATTGAAACGTGTAATATAATATATTATATTATGTATAAAGTGAAAATTAAGTGTAATATTTTGAAATTTAAAAATAAATAATAATTATTCAAATCGGTATTTGAGAATATTATTGAATATTTGAGAATTTAAGAGTAAGTATTTATTTATGTGATTTTGAGCAAAATAAAGAATTAAAGGTAATTAGTTAAATTATTTAGAAATGGTTAATCATTATTAATTATCGTATTTGTGGTTATTATTGAATATTTGTGTGTTAAAAGGAAATATTAATTTATTTGGGTATTTGGAGACTTAAGGAAATGTTTATTTATGTTATTTTGAGAAAATAATTATTTAATTGGGAGTATTTATGAAAATAGAAAAAGAAATTAGTTTAGTGAATTTTCTAAAAATTATGGGGTGAAAGTGAAATAAGGGGTAATTGTGAGTAGGTGTAACTGTAAGTTTTTAAAAGTATTGGGGTGCCTTTGCAATTTCTGGAAAGTGAGATGGGTATTAGTTTAAAATTAATGGGGGGCATAATATGTATGAAGATGTGGCTGGATCAAGCGGTTGCGCGCACGAGAGAAGAATGCGAGGTGGCAGGTTTGAGGCTAGCCGTGTGTGTGCGCAATAGAAGTTTTGCTGGAATTTTTCCAGCCTATGGAAGCTAAAACGGTGTCATTTCAGCAAGGCGATGGGCAGCCAATTGCACGATCACGTGCCGCGTGCTGGTGCGCCCGCGTTACTGCCTTCTTATCCTCTATTTTTACTCAATTTTTGAGGTCAAATTGGCCATGTTTTCTGCCCATTTTTACTGCTATGTAAGGCTTCAATTGAAGCTTAATTAAAAGAGAATCAGAGAGCGTTCGGGAGAAGGAAAAAACGCGAAGAATAGAGAAATTAGAGGAAAAATTTTTGAAGTTGATTTTTACTCCGTGTAATTGAAGATCTGAAGGGCAAGGTAAGTTAATCAGCTTGTATTAAATATGTTGGAAATGTATGCCCTAAAGACACATTTTGTTTAATTGGTAATGATGTTTCTTTTAGTCAGTTTGTGGCACATACATTATTTGCATTTAATTGTTGAAAAAGTGTCCATACTATTAAGTAAGTGATTCATGTGATGGGTCGTTCTTCACAGTTAGGCATGAATCATGGGTACTTAATAAGCAAGAAAATATTACTTTTGATCTTTTGATAGAACTGGGCATTCTATCATGATAAGATCATTGTACAATAGATCCTAATGGAGGATGGCTTGCCTTAGCCAGTAAACAGTCCGTTTACTCTAATTGTACAAGCGCATTTGGAATGCGTAGAGTGGACCTGTGATAGAAGCTAATGACAAAGTACTAATTATCATGGAGCTAGTCTATCACTGCTACTACGTGGACGAGTACTCTAATACTTGAGTATTAGTTGGTGGTCTAGTGAACCTAGAGCTATATTCTTAGATTCACTGTAGGTGAGGTTTATCAAAGATCAATAATCTTTTGAGTTGGGAGTATGGTTTCTAATTAGCTAAGACAGACTAATACAAGATAGTTTCTGTGATTCACCCCCTTGTGATTGTCCAAGAATAATCAAATAATCCAGGGCCCTGGGAACGTGACTTAAGAGTGTGTGCTTCTGGGTAGCTCCCAGTGATAAGCAAGTACATTCGAGTAGTCACGGATTATTGGACTAGTGATCTAAGGATGGTAGAAATCATTTAGAGAGGTGTTAGTACATTATTCCTTTCTAAATGATGGGTGTTACGCAGAGGGGTATTTTCGTCATTACACTAGTAGGTCAAAGACATTGCATATGCAAAATTATTCGTGGGGTCAGTGTTACCATATGGTGATAGTTGGAACACTTAGAATGACAAAATATAACTACTAGGTAGAAGGGATATTTTGGTCATTTTAGTAGCCGTGAATAATTTGTCTTTTGGTCCCCGGGGTAGCTCGATATAACTCATGTATTATTTAATACATTTGGCTTGTTGGGTGAATTACATTGAGAGGGAATTATTTTATTCAGAATGGTCCATAATTAATTGGGCTAGAATAAAATAATAGTTAATTAGTTTTTAATTAATTAATTGGGCTAACCCAATTAGAAAATTAATTAAATGGACTTGGCCCATTAGAGTTTGGCCCACTAGGGTTTTAACCCTAGGGTTCTCCCTATATATTCTCTCCTTGGTTGTTTTTCATCCAAGTCGATTTTTACTCTTCTTCACCGAAAGAGAGGCCACGAGTTTTGAGTCATACCTTGGAAGATCGAAAGAGAGCCTTCAAGTTCTGATGCGAAGGAGCCGAAGGATTGCAGGACAGCCGTCGTCTCCACCACGAGAAGAAGCTCCCGCCCATCCTCCGCCTGTCGCTTCATTCCGTCTGGTAATCCGTAGGAAAAGTAAGTTTCCTAGATTCTAATCAATACGAGGAAAGTTTTTATTTAAAAACGCTTCCGTTGCATGCTATGTATCCTCGTTATGATCCTTCAAAATATTCTCTACGGATTAAATCATATGTTTACGCTGTGTTTTGATTTATTTTAGTGTTAATATTATTTTGTAGTGCGTGGGCATTTAAAGCCAAAAATCTGCAAAATAAGGCAAGTTCTCTTTACCTTCTAATTTTAAGTGACCTCTTATACCCGTAATAGCTTCGATTTTATACCGATTTAGTTAGATTATTGGCGATTCGCGTATGGGTTTTATATCAAAGTTTAGTTTCATTAGTAAAATTTATTAATTTGCGCAGCGACTGAGCAAGGAGGTGGAACCTTCTATTAAAAGGCAAGCTCTTAACCCTCTCCTCGCGTTATTTATTTCCCACGAAAGTCTTCGAGATTTCTTGTATTTTAAACCCTCCCTCACCGTGACTCGATTCCACGCATTAATAATGCAAATCCGTGTGGCCATTATCTTATGTCTTATATGTTAATAATGAGTCTGTTGGTGATTAAATAGGTTAAGTAGATGATGTTTTGGTATCGTTCATTCTATCCATTACAGAGCTTCGTATCGCTCCGTTTTCCTTATGAATGATACCGAACCCGATGGGTTAGGTTCTTAGAAGAATCAGTATGATTTATGGGTTATGTTAAAGAGTTTAATTGGAAAAGTAAGTGGTTCATTTTCATGTTTATAGGAGATGAGAATGAGAACGGTATTATGATGTCCATGAGATTATGTGCATGAAAAGTTATGGAGAAATGTTGCGTAATGTTAAGTTTAAAGGATAAAGTTTATAGTGTCAGTAAGTGTGTCTAAGGGTATGGGGTACAAAGCCACTGACTGTTGACCGTGGGTCGTGGCAATTGATAGCTGGATGTATGGGCGCCAGTCATCGGTTGTTACGATAAGGGTTAGACGACCAGAAGAGTTGGTACTCCAGATTCCGGCCTTGATATGATGTGTGTGCTACAAGGGGCTGGGTTGCATTCACTTGGGGACATGCTTTATGTGTGATGGGATGTGTGAGCATTTGCACAACCCGGTTGGTCTAAGAGCCAATTTGGGTACCCTAGGCGAACATGTGCATTTAGAGCATGCCGCATGTGTGTATTCCTATGTGGGCGTAGCAGGGTCTGATTCTTGGTACCTTATCATCACGTTTATGCTACAGAAGCCATTGCATTTCTTATGTGTTGCATTACATAGTTCTATTGTTACTGTTATTCTAGGCGGGAGTATCGTGCTAGGTGTTGGGAGTACCGACTCATGTGAGCTTCGGCTCGGCTTAGATATTAGCTCGGAGTTGGCCCGAGGGAAGACCAAGATCGCGAAAGTATATGATAATGTGATGGATGACAGGAAGAACACATGAGGGTATGATGGGTATCAGGAAGAGCATGTAATGAATATCAGGAAAAACCGACTAATGTCAGGAAAAAGCGAGTCTTTATGGAAAATGATATGGTAGCCTATGTTAGGCTATGACAGGTTTGTATGCGGGACCTAGGTGCCAATGTGTGACTTATGTGGGCCCCTGGTTCCTTATGTGCAGTTAACTTTATGTTATGCATGTAGAAGTAAGGCACATATGGATCAAGACATGGTGTGGTTGCATTGGCATGAATTGCATGGGGTGTCATGGGAAGAGTCCAATTTTAAATCTATAGCCTTCATTTCATGAGCTTGCTGAGTCTCGCGACTCATGTTTCTTTTACATCATTCCAGGTAAGAAAAACATTTGTGATAGCAGGTACGTTCAGCGGGGTTTGGGTCCAGACCGTTGAGTCATGATAGCAGGTATAGAGCTCTCTCGAGACTAGCTCCTAGGTGTCATTGTACTTGTCTTAATGTTAATGCTTTATGTTTTGGGATATATGTGTATTTTGTAAGCCAAATGGGCTCACGGTATGAATGTTTATGTAAGAACGGCTATGAGATACTATGTGATGAAAAAAGGGATTATGATTTAAATAAGGGTTGTTTGCAAGTTATAGTTGTGTTATTGTTCGGTATCACTCAATAATAACCATTTTACGGATCCTTTATGCGCACGGAGGCTCTAGGAGGTGGGTCGTTACATTGAGAGTCTCCAAACTTCAAGGTTCGAAGATGGCCAGCGCTTCCGAACCCTGGAGTTCGAAAGCGCAGGCTGCCTCCGAACTTCAGGGTTTGCAAGCATCCAGCGCTTCCAAACCCTGGAGTTCGGATGCGCAGGCTGCCTCCGAACTCCACGTTTCGAAGGCGTTAAAGGTGCTAGAGGCTGATCCAAACAGTAGTGTTCGAAGGCCGCCACCTCCTTCGAACTATAGGGGTCAAAAGGGCCGGCCCGGCCCTACCCGAGTCGGCCCACGGGCTTTTTAAAAGGGCTGGGCTGGCCCTTTTCCATGGATAGGGCCCGGCCCACGACCCCCCTACAAAGGGGCCGGACCGGGCCGGGCCAGCCCGTGGGCTAGAGGGCCGGGCCGGGCCCTTAGCCCACAAGGCCTAGCGGGCCGGGCCCGGTCGGCTCGGCCCTTTTTTTTTCGTTTTTTTTAAAATAATTTTTTTTAAAAATAATACATATAATATATACATATATAAATATCAAAATAATACATATATAAAAATTAATTTTATTCATTTTAAAATATTTTCAATCTTAATTCTAAAGTTTTAAATATTATTTCATTATTTTATATTTCAAAATTCTATATGCCTTATAATTTTTCTTGTGAATTGATATGAAAAATAATGTACATATAAAAAGAATAATGTTTATTTATAATTTAAATATATAAAAAATTTAACTTAAAAATTTTAAATAAATTGATGGCTATTATTTATATATATTGCGAAATTAATTTTTTTATTATCCAATATCAATAATTACTAAAAAATAACAAAATTAAAAAAAAATGAATAAGGGCCTTATGGGCCGGGCCCATAAGGGCTCAACGGGTCACGGGTCGGGCCCTTAGACGGGCCGGGCCGAGCCGTGGGCCTAATTTCTTTGGCCCAGCCTGGCCCCCCAATGGGGGCTGGGCATGGCATGGCCCGTTTGAACAGTAACGGGCCGGGCCAAAGCCCGGCCTGTCACGGGCTGGGCCGGGCGGCCCACAGGCTGCCCGGCCCTTTTGACACCTCTACTTCGAACCCAGCGACCACCGCCACCGCAATATATGGGGTATGTGAGAGAGGGTAATTTTGTAATAAAAATGGTTATGAAAAATATTTATTAAATTCATTTTAATTATAACTGCAAAAAGCAAAAACATAACTGTAAATAGAATTTTCTAACATTGAATGGCCATGTAATCCCAATTGACAAATCTTAGGACTTTTGACATTTAACCTAAATGGTTAACCAAATCCATTCCGCTTTTTTGACTTGTAGAATTAAAGGCCATGTGCATCTTCTTTTGAAATTAAAAATAATTTTATCATATGCTCATAAATCATTCTTCTTGTATGATGTAAAATAATCATTCTTCTTGTATATTTATAAAACAAGTGATAAAGATAAAAATAAAATTATTTATAACAAGAGTAAAGTAACGTCTATTAAAAATAAAATTCACGAAGTGCAATTAAAATAGTTTAAATATATAAAAAAAAGACTAATTGATGCACTAACGAAACAAAGATGGATCACCTGATAGATGCTTCAAGCAAAAAGAAAAAAATAACTACTACTGAACTCTTATCCCGCTATTTTAAAATAGTTATATGAATTTTGATTCATGGGTCATTTTTATCGATATTCTTATTTTTATAAAATTCAAATAACTAATATCAATTTTGTTTAATGCCGAACTTGTCATTGACATATAAAACCCACTCATAGACTTTGAGAGGGTCTGGAAGGGAGTTGGACACAGTCTCCTTCAGCAAGCACCTCCTAGCCCATGCCACCAGCTTTGGGCACTCTGCTTCTATCCTGAAATTCCCCAGGGTCTCAACTGCATAAAACCTGCTGTAAAAGGGCACAAGTGCAATATCCACAAACCCAAATTCCCCTCCAAAATATGGCTTCTCCCCAAGCTCTCTTTCCAGCACCTTGAGTGTCTCTATCAGCTCTTCCTTGGCTCTCACCTGTTCTTCCCCTCTGTTCCTTGTTATCTTCCTCATTGTGCCATAAACCTTCACAAAAAAAAATAAAATAAAAAAAGAAAATAAATTAGAACTAAACAGATCCAAACGAAGGCTGTTTATAAATATGACACGATATTTTAATAGGTGCTAAGCATCCAAATTGAACTTTTATCGAGAGAACGACCCAACCTTCTGGTCAATGAAATCAGCCCAAAATCTGGCTTTGGATCTGCTGTAAGGATCCGGGGGCAACAAGGCAGGCTTTCCATTGAAGACTGCTACTTCATCGATGTACTGAACTATATTCATGGATTCACAAATGGGCTTTCCATTATGAATCAGAACAGGGACCTTCCTGTGAACTGGGTTCATCTTCAACAACAGAGGGCTCATGCTGAACAAATCTTCTTCCCTGAGCTCGTACTGGTTGATGCCCTTCTCTGCCATGGCAATCCTGACCCTTGCCCCAAAAGGGCTTGCCCACGAATTTAGAAGAATCAGTTCGTCTTTCTCATTCATTCTGACACAAACCCAGTTCAAAATTGCTGAGGAATTGCTCTGTTTGATGGCTCCGAGACAGATTGGTGACTTCTAGGGGGGAGAGGGAGGGGGGGCTAAAGTGTATTTATATTGAATTTGGAGGATCTCAATTTGAAGAGTCTTGGAATTGTTTCAGGGCGTTCAATTTGAAGTTTGAGAGCTAAAACCACTGTGACCTCATTGCTTTCGAAAGAATTAAATTTTCACATAATTTTTGGAAAATGCTAAATATTTAATTGTTAAGAATTATATGATTACACAACTAATAATATTATAAATACCATCAATGATATTGATTACAAATTTTATTTTCCTATAATTTGTAAATTTAATAATACTAATAAGGTGGTAATTGATATTTTTACTTACTATTTACAAAAATAATAATATCGTTTAGATTTTTATACTTTAATATTATTAGTAAATTTTAATATTCATTTTTACCATTTATAATAATAAAAATTTCGATCCTGGATACCCTGAAAGATCTTTTTATTTAAATGCATTTTTTAAATCTTTATTTTATGTTAAAAACTTTCTAAAAAAATAAAAGTCAAAGACTTCCACAAATCAATTATGATTTGATTACGACAATGACCGAATCAAGGATTTGATTGAGTCATAACACTAATTAATTAATCATTTTTCTTCATTGAACAAAGACTTCATCACATAGATGAAGCAACCAATTTTATGATTCATTAAAGATCAGATTTTTTGTTGGGTTTCTTTCTGTCGGCTTATTGACTAATCATATGTGTGTCTATATATATATATATATATATATATATATGCATCTTTTTATTTTTTATTTGTTCGGTTAGTTAACTAGAGAGATGTGAAGTCTTGTGACATTAACTTTAAGTATGATAAGGCTAAAAATTTTCAATGTCAAATCAAAGACTATATAAGTTCATTTAGAGTTTTGACTTTTTTTTTTTTTTTTGTTCATTATAAACAAATTTATATATTTTATTTTTAAATAAAAAAATATTAAATAATAAGTAATATATATAGAATTTGATATGGTAGTGATGTTGTTAGGAAGTTAAGACCTAACACACCAATTGTTGAATTCATGTAGAAGAGAACGAGCAAATCAAATAGAATAACACAATTTTCTCTTGAGATTTTACTTGGGATATGATTACATAGTTGATTTAAGAGCAGTTAAAGATCGCTCGTGGCATACTAAGCGAGATGACAAGTCTAAGTATTCTCTTATGTCTTCATGTTGGTTTTTTGAGAATAGTCCATATGTGTCTTGTGGATACGTTTAAGTAGCTTTCTTGATTAGCCTACATGTTTTGTCGGAAATTGATTGATGAATGATTAATAACTATCATCAGTTAGATTTTAGAGTTAAGAGTGAGATAATTTATCGATTTTATAAATCCACTATTCGCAAAGTGAATTTCTACTCTTTCATCTTACTTCTACTCTTTCATCACTCATAAATATAGGTAATCCGTCATATCATTTTAAAATTGTTTCCAATTTTAATTTAGGATAATATTACAACATTTATTTTGCATTTGATTTGTGACAGTCAATGGAGCTGATCCAAAACCTTCCTCTTTGCTAGCTTTATCAATGTATTTTGAATCATTAATAATGATTCAAACATGGGTTTTCTATTAATTGTGGATCAAACTATGCTTTAAACATGCATAAATTGGTGAAACAAATCACTATAATTGACATCAAACACAATGCACTAAGAAACTGTCAACAATTCAAATGAAACACTGAAAAACAGACAGAGCTAGCTGGGAGCCCCACTTTATTATGAGCCACTCTTCACAACAGCAAGACGACAGAGGGGAGTGAGAAGGGCCAAGACATTCGCACCATTCATAAGTGAGATCATAACCATATCTATTCCAAAGCAGATCTTCTACTGGCTGGGCATGAGCTTCTCTCTGAGCTCCAAAATGAAGTCAAAGAACTTGTGCTGATCAGGAAGACACTTGGAAACACTGTCCCTTTCATTGGTGCACCTGTGAGCCCAAGACACAAGTTTTGGGCACTCAGCCACCATGCTGAAGTTGCCAAAATGCTCATACACACTGAACCAGCTGTAGAATGGGATCAGTGCCACGTCCACAAAGCCAAAGCTGTCGCCCCCAAAATAAGGCTTCTCCCCCAGCTCTGCTTCAAGAACCTTGAAGCACCCAATTAGCTCCTCCTTCGCTGCTGCTTGGGCTTCCCCTGTGGCTAGCCATACCTGCCTCCCCGGACCATACAACTGCAAATCACAAGATGCACAGATTAGGGTAGAGGTCAGGAAGAAGATGTTAGGTAAACAACTCCCATACCACTCGTTAGGATTGGATTTCGCATATTACAAACATGAATCAAAAAAGAAAAAGGAACATAGAAAATTAATGCACTTTGGTTTCAATGTGTATGGGATAAATCCGCTCAATCTGTAGTTTTGTATAGAGAAACAACAAATACCATCCAATCCTCATAACTCCAAATGACTCCTCGCACGCCCTGGGAGCTCTATTTATCTAGTTATGGCCAGACACTGCATCCATAATTCAGGTGCATCATATTCATCTCATAGATTATTGGTAACTTGGTGTGGTCAATGAACCCCTAAACTATAGGGGGCCTCTATACCGACAATTCTAAAGGAAACTAGGTCTCCCATGCCCATTCATATCCCCTAACAAATCAAACAGTGTCCGTCTCAGTCAAACTTGAATTTCAGCAGTCTTAACTAACGAAAGATTATATGACAAGTAAAATGGTGGAGAGATTCAACAAACACATGGACGTCGTTCCAGGATTCTCACCTTCTTGTCAATGTAATCGGCCCAAAACCTGGCTTTGGCGCTCCGGCTAGGATCGGAATGCAGCAAAGGATACCCATTCCTCCAGACTTCATCAATGTACTGAACAATGAGGAGCGACTCGCAGACCGGCCGGCCGTTGTGAATCAGCACGGGCACCAGCTTGTGAACGGGATTCATCTCGAGGAGAAGGGCGCCCTTGTTGAAGAGGTCCTGCTCCTTGGTCACGTACCCATGAATCCCCTTCTCGGCCAAGGCGATTCTCACCCTCATCCCGAAGGGGCTCGGCCAGACGTTCAAGAGAACCAGCTCGTCCGCCATTGACGTAGCTAGCTAGCTGTGTTTGCTTGCTAGTGGGTTCCAGTGAGTATTTATAGAAGATATTTGATGGGCCATGGCTCCAACACGGAAACTGCGAAAATTTCCATTCACTGTTACTGGGATATTTTGCCGTTAGATTTTCTTTATTTCTGGGTTGGCATCGGGATCTGTCATTGCGTGCGTCATGTCTCTATATTATCCATTCAAATTTCTTCCCGTTTAATTTGTTGTCTACTACATTGACAATGACATTTTTATAGCGAGATTTGACTCTTGAAAAAGTCAAACTTCTTTCAAAAAGAAAAGTCAACTCCTTTTTGCCTGCATTTCACTTCAAACCATAATGGCTGCTAGTAGTTTGCATACTGGGAATGATATTTTGTGTAATGTAAAAGGTGCATGATGTTGTAATTTAAAATCAATAACCACAGCTTTGTCTCAATACGAACGCCAACAACAAAGGCAAGTAAGTTAGTTCTTCCAATATAATTTTTGATACTCAAGTTAATATAATAAATAAATAATAAATATGTATAAACACCACGAATCTTGTGATTTAGCTATAGGGATTTTGTGATAAAGGCAAGATAGCTGAGAAAATCAAAGTTATCATCTTCAAAATTCTTGAGCT
This sequence comes from Diospyros lotus, assembly GCF_014633365.1. NCBI lineage: Eukaryota > Viridiplantae > Streptophyta > Magnoliopsida > Ericales > Ebenaceae > Diospyros > Diospyros lotus. Next base: position 31,526,989 of record NC_068352.1, read on the forward strand.
TAATTATCCTGACTTAGAGGTGAATTTCTCATACTACATAGACATAGACTCAAATTTGTCGGAGACGAAATGAGTCATAATATTCAAAGTTATCTTCGATATTCACGTGCTCAATTATCTCGAGTTGGCAAAAAGATTATCGAACTATATGAAAATAACACTGGTCCTGGATTCTTTAAAAAAGAGATGAGGGAAAATATTTAAAGTTTATTTTAATCACTCTTATGTTCAGTGATCTAAATCTAGTAAAAAGTTATTTGAACCAGACGAAAATAAATACAAAGCTTAGATTCTCCAAGACGAAGATATAAAGTTAGATGTTGATAGTTATACTTTAAAATTAAGTTGGATGAAAGAACACATGTTATCTCTCTATTATTATTATTTATTGATAAAGACACGTGACAATATAAAATTGGTTAATTTTGTAGGACAACTTCGTAATTTTCATTTGTTTTTTTTTGGGTATTTCCCCATCAGTGTGTTATATAATATGAGATTGGTTGATCTTACAGGACAGTTTAGTAATTTCCCTTTTTTTGGGTATTACCTGGTCAATGTGTTATATAATACAAAGAGTGTGTTAACTTGCTTGTTAATTTGTAATGAAATGAGTTGGGTCAAACTTTATTTTCTTTTTCTTTTTTTTTTCTTTTTCTTACTCTCCTCTCTTCTGTATTGCCGACCATGATCATTTGACTCCACAAAAATAAAGAATATAATACAAATGAAAATTTTTCTTAACCTTATCACCATCAACAACATGCATGGATTCTCTGGAACAAAAAAGTAATAATAATCAATCAAGACTAAAGCAAGGAACCAGGGTTTATTTGTTGACTATAGCTTCAGAAATGTTTTCCAGTTTGAAATCAGAAAAATTGACAAGTTTGGGAATGCTAATGCTCATTTCAGCCGTCTAGAAAGGGAAAAGAAAACAAGCCTCTACGCCATGAGATGAGATAGGGTCGCTGTTGGAAGGGAGAACCTGAGATATGAGACTGTCATAAGCTAAATAATATAATAGTAATTGTACTCTATTATAATTGTAGTTTAATAATATAATAATAATTGTGCTCTATTATAATTGTAGTTTAAGAGGAATGATATGTTATTCGCATCGGCCAAACACGCAACCGAGAGCAAGAATGTTGGGTTGGGGCCCGTGTCGTGTAACATAAGGTTACTCCAGAGCCGACCCAACAAAGTTGGGAGCTCTAGGCGAAAAGATTTGTTGAGACTTTTGTGTATTATTTTTTTAAAAAAAAATAATATATTTTTTATATAAATATTTTATTATTTTATTAAAAAAAGTTAAAATTGAGAAGAGAAAGTGAGTTTTATGAGATTAGAATTTGGGAACACGAGGGCAAGGGTTAAAAATTAAAAAATGATGAAAGGAAATTAAAAATAATTATAATATTTTGTATTTAATTTTTTAATAAAATATTTATTATTAAAAAATAAAAAATATATATTATTAATTTTTAAAATTTGGGACCTTCCAATTTGGGAGGCCTTATGCCCTAGCATATATGGCTTTATGGTTGGGCTGGCTCTGGATTGCCCGACACGGACAACATATCAATTTCGTGTAGTTTAATTACAGTTATTATTTACAATTAAGAATATTTATTTATAGTGAAATAATAATAAAATAGTAAAAATAGTGGTAACCACTCTATAAAACTGTTAGATGGCTTCATATATAAAGTTATAACTTACGATGCTGATTTTCATCACTTTAGAATCGAATGAATATTTCAAAATTCTAGTTTGTCCCTCGTTTCTTTATTTTTTCTTATTTTTTGTCTATTTCTCTATCATTTATTTAGTTTTTCTCCTATTATCCTGTTTGTCTCTCCCTTATTTTTGTTATTCCTCCTTTAATTCCAATTCTATCTTTAAAGGAAACACTAGTTAGGTCTAAAGTCCTGGCATCATGAAATCAGAGGCATCCTAGGTATAAAAGGCCATCAACCTTAGCTAAATGGGTAATAAGAAATATTCTCTCACATTAGCTATTCCTTTGTTTCTTTCTTTATCCTAACCCAACCTCACTTCTTATACTTAAGCACTGGAGAGACTTCTTAGAACGCACCAAGGCTCTACATAGGATTCGGGCCACATTCCTGAAGGTGCGCTCGGCCATATCATCGGGATCATACTAAATTCAAAAAGGCACAGCACAAACCCTATTATTTTTTACATATAAGCGGAGTTTGGTATAATAGAAATTTTAAAATTTTTAGAAATGTTAGGTTAGGAATATGTATTCTCATATGTTTGGTATAAATTTTTTTATAAAATGAATCCCTAAAAATAGGATTGTCGGAAATGATTTTTAAGTAACTTTTCCACAAAAAGATTTTCGTGGGGGGTTGAGAATCTAAGTTTTCTATAGACTTGGGAATATTTTTAACAAAAAAAAAAAGACTAAACCATCTCTTACCCTTTTATAACCCCATACAAACATATTATATATATTAAATATATTATATATACATATATTTATATATTATATATTATATATAAAAATATATATTATAATATATTTATATTATTTATTATAAAATATTATACATATATATTATGTATATATATATTATATATATTATATATACACATGCATATATATATATAATGTGTAAACAAATGATATTTTTTTGATTTTCTAGAGATGTTATGGGTCCTAATATTTTATCTAGTAGAAGAAATTTATTATTTTTTAATAAAAAATTAAATAAGGGTAATTTTAAAAAAAGAACATGAATTCCCAATAATGTTACATTTAAACTAAACATAGGAATGTAAAATTCTCAAAAAAGAATACTCAATATTCCTGAGAATGTTTAAAGCTAACCAAACATAGAATTGCATAAATTCTGGGAATTAAATATTTCCAAGAGTATTCCCAAGAATCATGAATCCTTGGAATTTAAAAACTTCTCCCGTACCAAACGTCCCTTAAGTGTATGGCATATGTTATACTCTTTTAGCACAAACAAAAAAAGAACTGCCATCTTTTCATACACCCTGTCAGTCTACTCTCAACCTCTGGCAAATATTCAAAATCTATTAACACCTAATTAGTGATCAAAACGCCACAATCTGATGTTGGAATTCATGAATGATGTTGATGAATATTTTGTAATTCTCTCTATCTTTTTTTTTTTGTGATCTCTTCTCCATTTCTTCTGAATACTCTCATCTTCTTATTGTTTCTATTCGATATCTCCCTCTAAATTCTCTACTAATCTTTCAAAATTTCCTTTCACACCATAGCTTAACCCTAGGGATGTGGCAACCAATATCAAAGTAGCTAGGTGATTCCTAGCCTATCAGTTCATATATTCAAGTGAGTAGCAAATTCCGAGCAATTAGAATTCTTGACAATTTAGGACAAAAGTGTACACTGATTAGGATTGGTGAGTTGGAGATCACCTGGGTGAAGACCACGGCTATCTCCTTTGACTTTTCCAGCAAGTTGGTAGCAGACGAACCCAATGATGGCAGAAGGGACATGGATGAAACAATTGGAGTCACGGTTGGATGCAATGGAGCTAGGCATTCAACAGAACCAGGAGCAAATAGAAGGGAGATTAGAAACGATGGAGCTTGGCCTCCGCCAAACCCGAGAAGAACTGAGTCGAGGCCGAGCGGAAACGATGGCAATGGAAAGAAACCAGAGATAAGATTTCTCCTATTTCCAAGAGGAATTTTTTGGGTTTGGGCAATAGCTAAGCATAGTCTTAACCCTGTTCTCCAGGCTTCTAAAAGCGAGCTTGCCGATGGATTTTTCACTGAGGAACCTAGCTCCAATACTCGTAGGGGGCCGATCCGAACGTCACACTCTAGACCAAGCAATGGCAAATGAGCCACCCGAGATAAGGACGAAACCAGTGGCGAAGGGTGCTGAGGCCCATCAGAATTCAATTCTTATGCCAAGACTCGACATTCTAGTATTCAAAGGAGACAACCCAAGATAGTGGGTTTGCAGGTGTGAATGGTTTTTTTATCAATACTGGGTGGTGAAAGAGCATAAGGTAAACATAACAGCAACATACCTTAATGACACTAGGGATATATGGTTTCAAGGGTGGAGTTGGGGAAGAACAATCTTAAGCTGGCTGGAGTTTGTAAAAGGATTGTGAAACGAAAAATGGTGGGCATTCTAAAAGAATTTAACAAAATAAAGCAAAAAGGATCAGTGGACGAGTATCTCATGAGGTTTGAAGAACTTAAGGTGTTGATTGATGTCGCTCACCCCACGCTGGACAAAGCCTACATTGTATCTAGTTTCATCAGTGGGTTAAATGAGGAGTTACAACCAATAGTCAAGATGATGCAACCCACTACCGTCAATCAGGTTGCAGCAAAGGCCAAACTATATGAGATGGCCCTAAAGGCTATTTTTAAAAAGCACGGAGTTATAACAAAAAGGTATCCTCAAAGCAGTTAGGAGGTGGGAGAAAATGCTAGGAAGATAGCCTCAAATTAGACTCAGGGAAAAGAGCATCCTAGTGTTGCCAAATCTCTTATTATGGAGTCCAAGAGAAGATTTGGACTATGTTTTAAATGCGGGGACAAATTCAATTCAGGCCACCAATATAGAAGGCAATTGTTGCATATGGAGGGTTTAAAGGAAAAATATGAAGTAGGAGAGCCAGCTAGAGTTGGATAAAGGAACAACGGTAATAAGTTTCTTAGGAATAAGAAACATTTCAATGGGGGAAAATTTGTCACATTCCAAGGGTAGTATTTGTAATTTTAGTTTTTTTTATTTTTAATTTCTATTTATGTTATGACTATTTATCTTGTAACTAGAAACTGTTAAGATATTTTTTCTTTTTGTCTATTCTCCTATCTTATAGCTAAGGCAGTTACAACCTTTGTCGTGTAACTAAAGTGATTGCAGCTGTGAGCCTATATATTGAGCCACATCCTAACGTTGGAATTCATTAATGATATTGATGAATATTTTGTAATTCTTTCTAATCTTCTTCTTCTCTTTGTGATCTCTTCTCCCTTCTCTCGAATACTCTCATCTTTTTTATGTTTCTCTCTGATATCTCCCTTTAAATTCTCTATTAATCTTCCAAAATTCCCTTTCACACCATAGCTAAACCGTAGGGGTGTGACATGATGTTGGTTCAAATTTTCATGAGTATTTTGAATTCGTTATGTATTCACAGGGTTTGCCATTGTGGATCAAAACAGGCACTTTATGATGCATCTGGTTCCTCTTGTAGTATGTATATAGATCTACTTTAAACACACATAAATTGGTGAAACAAATCACTAAAATTGACATCAACACAATACATTATAGCATATTGTTAATACTTCAGATGAAACACTGAAAAACACAGATACAAACAACTACTCGAAGCCTTTACTTTATTATGAGCCACTCCTTACATAAACAACCAAATAGGGAGTGAAAAGGGCCAAGACATTCGTATCATTCACAACCATATCTCTGCTAAACCCTTCTACTTGGTCATGGCCTTCTTTCTGAGCTCCACAACGAAGTCAAAAAACTCTTGCTCATTAGGAAGACACTTGGAAACACTTTCCCGTTCAGCGCACCTGTGAGCCCAAGCAACAAGTTTTGGGCACTCAACCACCATGCTGAAGTTGCCAAAATGTTCAAACACATTGAACCATCTGTAGAATGAGATCAGTGACACATCCACAAAGCCAAAGCTGTCGCCCCCAAAATAAGTCTTGTCCCCCAGCTCTCCTTCCAGCAGCTTGAAGCAACCAATCAGCTCCTCCTTTGCTGCTGCTTCCCCTGTGGTTAGCCATATAAGCTTCCCTAAACTATATAACTGCGCACCACAAGAAAAAAAAAGAGAGAATTAATAAATTTCCCTAGCAAAAAATAAATAAATAAATAAAATTAAAAATGATGTTATTCATAATAAAGTTTGAGCATCTCGTATTGGAGATAAGGTACTTAGAGACATGATTAAAATAGTTTACTCATACGAGAAAAAACCCAATAAAGGGCGGTGAAAAGAGTTGATGGAATATAACAAGTAGTCCGCAAAAGAGAGAAAAAAACAAAAACAGAATTTGTGAAAAACACGTTGATTTGATATTAAGCATATAGGTCTCACTAAAAGATAAGGTAATAGATAGAAATAAATGAAAAGTTGGAATCCATGTAGCCAAAGCCCCACCTAATGGGATAAAAGCTTGATATTATTTTCTTGTTTTTCAACAACACTTCCTCCACTCTAAATTTCAGAGAACTCTTACTAGGTATTTATGGAAGTATCCATAAACGTACCTAAACAATCGTTCAGACATTTGCAGAGGATATAAAGCATAAACATATATAACGAAGTGAGCTGTGCAGTGCAAACTTCAAGTCACTCTAGGCCTTGTTTGTATTTGAGTTGGAAGCCAGGCAGGGGTGAGCTTGGAACTAAATTCAGTATTTAGGTATTTAGTGCAATGCTAATTTTTCCAACTCAAAGTAGGTGAGTTTGATCCTCAAACCCCAACCTCCTGATGTATGAGGTTGAGGTGAGTAAGTATTATTATCATATATTATAATAATAATACAATACTATAATATAATAACATTTTTATTAATAACTAAAACTCAGCTTAATAAATTTATCTTTTATGTAATCCAATCACCCTCACCTCAGCTCATTTTTGTAGCTCAATCCAAAGTGTGTCCGAGTCTACAGTTAAAGGTCATATTCCCAACAGATGCCATGAAAACTATCCCAACTTTAATGATAGAGACATTTGAACAAACACATGAAAGTCGTTCGAGGAATCTCACCTTCTTGTCAACGTAGTCGGCCCAGAACCTGGCATGGGCGCGCCGGTAAGGATCGGACGGCAGCAGAGGAGACCCACGTTTCCAGACTTCATCGATATACTGAACGATGATGAGGGATTCGCACACCGGCCGGCCGTTGTGAATCAACACGGGAATCTTTTTGTGAACGGGGTTCATCTGCAGGAGGAGAGGGCTCATGTTCTGGAGATTCTCTTCCCTGGTCTCGTACCCATCTACCCCCTTCTCCGCCAGGGCGATTCTCACCCTCATTCCGAAAGGGCTCGCCCAGATGTTCAGGAGGATGAGTTCTTCCGCCATTGATGCAGCTCCTGAGAGAAGCAGTGTTTGCTAATGTAGTGTTTTCTGATTCTGGGTGGGTGCCATGAGAGTGGGTTCGAGTGAGTATTTATGGAGGAGATTAGCTTGACCTTGAAGCTGAAAAATTCGGCAGTCAAATTTTCTCTCTTTCTGGGTTTCTGCGGTCTTGATCTTCGATGGGATTGTCATTGCTTGCATCATGTTTATAGGATTCAAATGTCTTTGCATTTGGAGCTCACGGCTGACATCTGTTTCCATTAATTTTTGTTATTAAAGATAACATTTTTAAAGGCAGGCTCACGTAAACCTTCACTTACACTCGATTTTATTTAATATTTTGAATTCCCTGAGAAGACAATTGATTGAAGTTAGTACTGTTGGATGCTATGCAAATTATGCATGCCCTGAGAAGACAATTGATTGAAGTTAATAATGTTGGATGCTATGCAAATTATTATTTCAATTTTTAATATATATATATATATATATATATTTGAGGGAGGAAAACCTCCCACGACTTCTCCCTTGATTAGCCACCTTTCGTCTCTTTTTTTTTTTCTTCTCTCCTTCTTCCTTCTCTGAAAATAAGGGTTCTTTTTTTGAAAAGAAAATGAGAATTCTCAAAAGAATTTATCACTAGAAAGAATTCTTAGAAGAATTAATAAATAGAATTTTCAGAAGAATTATTCTACAAAATTCTTGTTTTTTCAATTTTAATAACGTTCAATTTTATTGTAAGGTTTTAAAATTTGTACTAACTTTTTAGTCTGTAAATCGATGTATCTTGAAAAACAAATGTTAATTAATTTCTAGCACTTTCAATACGGCGACAAATCTATTTTAAGGGAACTGTATGCTACACAAATCTTGATTTTATTATCTCTTTATATATTATTGTGTTTTAATTTTTTTCTTACATAGTATTATATTATTTTAACATTTCTGTTCTGTTAATTTAAATATAGTATTACAATAATTATATTTTTGAGCAATAATTATAATATTATAATTATAAATATATTTATTATTTAATATAATTATTTTAATTATAATTGGTTAACAATCTTTAATCGGATAACGAAGGACAAGGAGTATAAGTACATTGAAAAAACAATTTATTACATTTTTTTAACAATTTGAGCACTCAAGACTGCCTTAGTAATACTACATGAACAAAATTTATGTCATGACGATTATAAATGAATATTTCTCAATAAATTATACCAAATATCTTTGAAATTTGATAAAAAAACAAAAACACCCTTTAACAAATTAAAAAAAAATGGCAAAGAACACCATTAACATTATAACAAAATGGTCTATTGTCCAATACAAATAACAATTATGTTGCCCTAAACACAATTACCTCCGACTAACTCACGTCAGATAATCGGATAATTGATCATTCTTCTAATATTATGTATCAGTTTTCCTTTAAAATTATTAAAGAATGATTATTATTTTTTTATAATTTCAAATATGCCTTTCACCTCGCCTTTCCTCTCTCTTTTTTAATTCTTTTTAATTATAGACCATCCGCCATGGTGTATCGACACCGAAGCCCCGAGAGAGAGAGACTTGGATCAATTGAAAGAGAGAAAATAATAATACCCACCTCTCCACCAATACCATGTCTCATATTCTCCTTTCTTTTTCTAAATCCATATCCCTCTTCAATCACAGTGGACTTGTAACAACTGTGGGCCCAACCCAACGACTCTGACCGTTGCAATTCATGAACCGAACAGGACTTCACTTGCAATCAACTCTCATTTCCCTCTCTCTCTCTCTCTCTCTCTTTCCTTTTCTCCTCTGCTCGCTTCCAATTTGTGGCAAACCCTAAATCAAACCCCTATCAAACTGCACTAGGACCGATTGGGAGAGAAATAGAGCAAAATTTGTGTTGGATTGGCGAAGCTTGTCACTAGAGATAATAGAGATGGAAGGATGGAGATGTGAGAGAAAACGATGCCAAAGGATGTGAGACTCCTACTGTTGCTGTTGAAGAAGATGAATTGCTCGACCTAAAGAAGTGATGATCGAACAAATTGTATTGTGGGATGGAAAGAGAGAGACTGAGGCTAAGAGAAAGAGATATGAGACTTTACGTAAAATGGTCTACTTCATGCAACAAATACCCTATGAGAGTAATCACTAATCATTTTCATTTTTAATATATATTATCAAGACTCTCTTTTGTTTTAATACCAAATCTCAAGGGCACTCAATACAACTTACCCAATTTTCTTTATGTTAATGATGTTTCACAATAATAAAATTATTGTAACACCTAATTAATAGTGATCAAAACGCCAAGCATAATGCAGGACAGGAGGTCTTACACAATCTATCCAAACTTTTAACTAAAGAAATTAATGTTCAGGGTGCAACTAATCCAGACTAGTGTTCTGGGCTCATTTCATTTATAAACCATTCGTTGGCAGTATATGATGCATATCTGAATCAATGAAATACAGAAGAATACTAGCTTCCCAGTAGATGAGAGGACAATTCCAACTATTTTTTTCATTTTCTGTTCCATTTTTTGGAAGTAAAAAGACTGAATTAATATAGATCCAAGAGCACCATTCCAACCACATTTTTATGGGAAAATTCAATGCATCCATAAAATAAGGATGGTATACCAACCTTCATAGTTGCAAATGAGAAAAAACTTTCAGCAATCTGCCTAACTCGGCCCTTTAATCTCAAGTTTGACCAGTGAGGCACCTATGTACCAATTGATGAAACATCAAATGAATATGAAGCCATGTCAATTGTCAAATGTTAGGACAAGAAAGAACTCACAACCAGAAAAACCAACCTTGGCATCAATGAAGTGTCGTATTCCAAGGTAGTATTTGTAATTTTGATTTTATTTTCTATTTTTAATTTTTATTTCTATTATGGCTATTTGTCAATTAAAGGATCGGTGGACGAGTATCTTGTGAGGTTTGAAGAACTTAAGGTGTTGATTGATGTCGCTCACCCCACACTAGACAAAGTCTACTTTGTATCCAGTTTCATCAATGGGTTAAATGAGGAGTTACGATCGATAGTCAAGATGATGCAGCCCACTACCGTCAATCAAGTTGCAGCAAAGGCCAAACTGTAGGAGATGGCCCTAAATGTTATTTTTAAAAAGCACGGAACTATAACAGAAAGATATCCTCAAAGCAGTCAGTAGGTGAGAAAAAATGCTAGGAATGCAACCTCAAATTGGACTCAAGGAAAATAGCATCCTAGTGTTGCCAAATCTCTTATTATGGAGTCCAAGAAAAGACTTAGACTATGCTTTAAATACGGGGACAAATTCAGTCTGGGCCACCAATATAGAAAGCAATTGTTGCATATAGAGGGTTTAAAGAAAAAAGATGAAGTAGGAGAGCCAATCGAAGTTGGATAAAGGAACGGCGATAATAACTTTCTTGTGGATAAGAAACATTTCAATGGGAGAAAATTTATCACATTCCAAGAGTAGTATTTGTAATTTTAGTTTTTTTTTTATTTTTAATTTCTATTTATGTTATGACTATTTGTCTTATTACTAGAGACTGTTAGGATATTTTTTCTTTTTGTCTATTCCCTTATCTTATAGCTAAGGCAGTTACAGTCTTTGTCATGTGACTAAAATGATTGCAACTATGAGCCTATATATTGAGACACATCCTGACGTTGGAATTCATTAATGATATTAATGAATATTTTGTAATTCTCTTTAATTTTCTTCTCTTTGTGATATCTTCTCCCTTTCTCTTGAATACTTTCATCTTCTTGATGTTTCTCTCTGATATCTCTCTTTAAATTCTCTATTAATCTTCCAAAATTCCCTTTCACACCATAGCTAAACCGTAGGGGTGTGACATGAAGTTGGTTCAAATTTTCACAAGTAAATTGAATTCGTTATGTATTCACAGGGTTTGCCATTGTGGATCAAAACAGGCACTTTATGATGCATCTGGTTCCTCTTGTAGTATGTATATAGATCTACTTTAAACACACATAAATTGGTGAAACAAATCACTAAAATTGACATCAACACAATACATTATAGCATATTGTTAATACTTCAGATGAAACACTGAAAAACACAGATACAGACAACTACTCGAAGCCCTACTTTATTATGAGCCACTCCTTACATAAACAACCAAATAGGGAGTGAAATGGGCCAAGACATTCGTATCATTCACAACCATATCTCTGCTAAAACCTTCTACTTGGTCATGGCCTTCTTTCTGAGCTCCACAACGAAGTCAAAAAACTCTTTCTCATTAGGAAGACACTTGGAAACACTTTCCCTTTCAGCGCACCTGTGAGCCCAAGCAACAAGTTTTGGGCACTCAGCCACCATGCTGAAGTTGCCAAAATGTTCAAACACATTGAACCAGCTGTAGAATGGGATCAGTGACACATCCACAAAGCCAAAGCTGTCGCCCCCAAAATAAGTCTTGTCCCCCAGCTCTCCTTCCAGCAGCTTGAAGCAACCAATCAGCTCCTCCTTTGCTGCTGCATGGGCTTCCCCTGTGGCTAGCCATATCAGCTTCCCTAAACTATATAACTGCGCACCACAAGAAAAAAAGAAGAGAGAATTAATAAATTTCCCTAGCAAAAATTAAATAAATAAATAAATTAAATTAAAAATGATGTTATTCATAATAAAGTTTGAGCATCTCCAATTGAAGATAAAGTACTTAGAGACGTGATTAAAGTAGTTTACTCATGTGAGAAAAAACCCAATAAAGGGCGGTGAAAAGAGTTGATGGAATATAACAAGTAGTCAGCAAAAGAGAGAAAAAAACAAAAACAGAATTTGTGGGAAACACGTTGATTTGATATTAAGCATATAGGCCTCACTAAAAGGTAAGGTAATAGATAGAAATAAATGAAAAGTTGGAATCCATGTAGCCAAAGCCCCACCTAATGGGATAAAAGCTTGATATTATTTTCTTGTTTTTCAACAACACTTCCTCCACTCTACATTTCAGAGAACTCTTACTAGGTATTTATGGAAGTATCCATAAACGTACCTAAACAATCGTTCAGACATTTACAGAGGATACGAAGCATAAACATATATAACGAAGTGAGCTGTGCAGTGCAAACTTCAAGTCACTCTAGGCCTTGTTTGTATTTGAGTTGGAAGCCAGGCGGGGGTGAGCTTGGAACTAAATTCAGTATTTAGGTATTTAGTGCAATGCTAATTTTTCCAACTCAAAGTAGGTGAGTTTGATCCTCAAACCCCAACCTCCTGATGTATGAGGTTGAGGTGAGTTTGAGTGAGTTAAAGTTTTCTAATTTTTATAATATTATCATATTATAATAATAATACAATACTATAATATAATAACATTTTTATTAATAACTAAAACTCAACTTAATAAATTTATCTTTTATGTAATCCAATCAACCTCACCTCAGCTCATTTTTGTAGCTCAATCCAAAGAGTGTTAGTCTACCGTTGAAGGTCATATTCCCAACAGATGCCATGAAAACTATCCCAACTTTAATGACAGAGACATTTGAACAAACACATGAAAGTCGTTCGAGGAATCTCACCTTCTTGTCAACGTAGTCGGCCCAGAACCTGGCATGGGCGCGCCGGTAAGGATCGGACGGCAGCAGAGGAGACCCACGTTTCCAGACTTCGTCGATGTACTGAACGATGATGAGGGATTCGCACACCGGCCGGCCGTTGTGAATCAACACGGGAATCTGTTTGTGAACGGGGTTCATCTGCAGGAGGAGAGGGCTCTTGTTCTGGAGATTCTCTTCCCTGGTCTCGTACCCATCTATCCCCTTCTCCGCCAGGGCGATTCTCACCCTCATCCCGAAAGGGCTCGCCCAGATGTTCAGGAGGATCAGTTCGTCCGCCATTGATGCAGCTCCTGAGAGAAGCAGTGTTTGCTAATGTAGTGTTTTCTGATTCTGGGTGGGTGCCATGAGAGTGGGTTCGAGTGAGTATTTATGGAGGAGATTAGCTTGACCTTGAAGCTGAAAAATTCGGCAGTCAAATTTTCTCTCTTTCTGGGTTTCTGCGGTCTTGATCTTCGATGGGATTGTCATTGCTTGCATCATGTTTACAGGATTCAAATGTCTTTGCATTTGGAGCTCACGGCTGACATCTTTTTCCATTAATTTTTGTTATTAAAGATGACATTTTTAAAGGCAGGCTCACGTAAACCTTCAGTTACACTCAATTCTATTTAATATTTACTAAATATAACATCAACCGTGTTAGGTGACAGACTTAGGTTCCATTTATTTAAGATTGTAAAATATTATAAGTAATATCTTATTATAATTATGATATACCTTTTATCATTACATAATTTATCTCATGTAGTACTAATAGATTGTTACATAATTTATCTCACATAATACTAATAGATTGTTGAGGGTATGGTCGCCTATTTAAATTTTTTTATTTACGTATCTTTTACAAGAAGAGTTTATCGTATCATTTACATCTAAGTAAAATCTTATCAAAAATTTAACCACAGTTTCATGCTTTCTAAAATAAATAAACTTGTGAACCATAAGATACTATTAAGTCATAGAATATGGAACAAGAAGAAGCTCACTGAAAAATTTGTATATGTACGTGTTCAAATTGATATTTGGGTAAATAAAAAATTAATTAAAAAATAATTTGAAATATGTGTATTATAATATATAATTTATATTATTATAAAAGTAAAAAAAATACAAAAAATATATTATATATTAAATTATGAGAGTGTACTATGCATATATTGTGAAGACGTCTTATTAAAGTTAATAAGTTTGGATACTATGCAAATTACTATTTTAATTTTTAATATATATATATATATATATAATTGAGGGAGGAAAACCTCCCACCAGTTCTCCCTTAATTAGCCACCTTTCTCCCTTAATTGGCCACCTGTCTGCTCTTTCTTCTTCTTCCTTTTCCATCTTATTTTCTCTTCTCTCCTTCTTCTTCCTCTTATGTAAATAAGGGTTCTTTTTCTAAAAAAAAAAAAAGAATTCTCGAAAGAATTTATCAATAGAAAGAAGTCTTAGAAGAATTAATAAATAGAATTTTCAGAAGAATTATTCTACAAAATTCTTGTTTTTCTAATTTTAATAATGTTCAATTTTACTGTAAAGTTTTAAAATTTGTGCTAACTTTTCAGTCTGTAAATCGTTGTATCCCGAAAAACAAACGCTAATTAACTTTTAGCACCTTCAATAAGACAGCGAATCTATTTTGAGAGAACTGTGTGTTACACAAATCTTGATTTTATCATCTCTTTATATATTGTTGTGTTTTTATTTTTTCCTTACATAATATTATATTATTTTAATATTTCTATTATGTTGATTTAAATACAGTATTACAATAATTATATTTTTGAGAAATAATTATAATATTATAATTATAAATATATTTATTGTTCAATATAATTATTTTAATTATAGTTGGCTAACAATCTTTAATGGGATAATGAAGAGCAGAGAGTATAAGTACATTGAAGAAAAATTTTATTATATTTTTCTAACAATTTGAACACTCGAGACTGCTTTAGTAATACTACATAAACAATATTTATGTCATGACAATTATAAATGAGTATTTCTCAATAAATTATACTAAATATCTTTGAAAATTGACCAAAAAAAACAAAAACACCCTTTAATATATTAAAAAAAATGGCAAAGAGCACCATTAACGTTATAGTAGAATGGTCTATTATTCGATGCAAATAACAATTATGCTGCCCTAAACTTAATTATTTTCGATTAACCTCAGTTGAACAACAAATCATTCTTCTAATATTATAAGTGATGTAACCCTTTTCCCTCAAAATTATTAAGGAATGATTGTTAATTTTTTATAATTTCAAAGACACGTCACCTCACCTCACCTTTTCTTGAGTCGTTCAACAGGCCCGATGGGTCTGTCGAGCGGCTCACAAAGATGGGGCAAAAAGACAATTTTGCCCTTGCTCACTTTACAAATTTACAAAGCGGGTCACTGCCCCCCTCGTTTTGCACGTCTCCCCTGCCTGCCATGGCCACCGCTCGCCTCTCCGTCACGCCTCGCTGCAGTCGCCCGACCTCACCTCCGTCTCCTCATTGCCATCACCGCCTCGCCTTGTCGATAGTCGATGCAACGACTGTCGGCGAGGCGACGGAGGCGAGGCACAGCGAAAAGGCGAGCGACGGCCATGGCAAGTAGGGGAAACGCGCAAAGCGGGGGGGAATCCATGGGAGGGGGAGAGCAAGGTGTGGGAGCAAAATGGTCTTTTTGCCCCCTTTCTGTAAACCCGTCGATAAGCTCGTCGGGCTCTCTAGCATTTTCCTATTTTCTCTCTCTTTTTTAATTCTTTTTAATTATAGACCATCCACCATGGTGTATCAACACAGAAGCCCCAAGAAAGAGAGAGAGACTTGATCAATTGAAAGAGAAAAAATAATAATACCCATCTCTCCACCAATGCCATGTCTCATATTCCTTTCTTTTCCTAAATCTATATCCACCTTCAATCACAGTGGACTTGTAACAACTGTGGGCCCAACCCAATGACTCTGACCTATGTTGCACAGAAACGGAAACAGAAAATGCAGAAACGGTATTTTTCAAAAAAGTTAGGAAACGAAAACATAGGGTAAATTGTAATTTTAAAAAATATAGGGGTGTATGTGAAATTAATATATAATTTATATACTATAAATCATATTAAGTTATAATTTTGCAAACCCTAGATATATTATTACCCTAGACTATTACCCACAAGCTCTCAGAGACCCACGCCGCTTGTTGTCAATGGCCGACTGCCGCTACTTCCTCCGTCTGCCACCGTCGTCGACCCGTCGCCTCTCTTGCCGTCGACGCGTCTGTTGCCCTCGCCCTTGCCCTCATCGTCTATCTCGCCTTTCTCATAGTCGATCTTTGCCATCGTTGCTGCCTCTCTTGGTCGCCATCGACGAGTCTCTTACCCTCACCCTCGCCTTCATCTCGCCTCTCTACCAGTCGAAGCGTCTCTACCACCGTCGTTCGCCTCTCCCGCCATCGACGAGTCTCTTGCCCTCACCATCGCGTTCAATCTCGCATCTCTCATAGTCGAAGCGTTTCTACCGTCGTCACTCGCCTCTCACCCTCGTCGTCGCCCACCGCAGTACACCATCTCTCACCTTGACCATCGTTGCATACTCCATATCTCGCCTCGCTGCCAACCACCGTCGCCTCACCTCTCGATGATTGTTGTCTTCCTCACAGCAGGTGAGCGACCGTGGTCGCTGGAAACACGTTTCAAGTGTGAAACACATTTCCCATATTTTTTGTAAATTGCGAAACCGCCCCCAGAACGTTTCGTAATTTACAGAAACGTTCCGAAGGCCGTTTCGGGTCTTCTTCGAGGTTTCCAAAATGGAAAACGATTCGAAAATACCGAAACGATACCTCCGAGCTGTTTCCGTGCTTCATAGACTCTGACCGCTGCAATTGATGAATCGAACAAGACTTTGCAATCAATTCTCATTCCCCCCTCTCTCTTTCCTTTTCTCCTTTGCTTGCTTCCAATTTGTGGCAAATCCTGAATCAAACCCCTGTCAAACTGCACTAGGACCGATTTGGAGAGAAATAGAGCAAAATTTGTGTTGGATTGGCGAAGCTTGTCACTAGAGATGATATAGATGGAAGGATGGGGATGTGAGAGAAAACGATGCCAAATGATGTGAGACTCCTACTGTTGCTGTTGAAGAAGACGAATTGCTCGACCTAAAGAAGTGATGATCAAACAAATTGTGGGATGGAAAGAGAGAGACTGAGGCTAAGAGACAGAGATGTGAGAGATTACGTAAAATGGTCTTATTCAAGCAACAAATACCCTATGAGAGTAATCACTAATCATTTTCATTTTTAATATATATTATCAGGACTCTTTTTGTTTTAATACCAAACCTCAAGGGCACTCAATATAACTTACCCAATTTTCTTTATGTTAATGATGTTTTACAATAATAAAATTATTGTAACACCTAATTAATAGTGATCAAAACGCCAAGCATAATGTAGGACAGGAGGTCTTACACAATCTATCCAAACTTTTAACTAAAAAAATTAATGTTCAGGGTGCAACTAATCCAGATAGGTGTTCTGGGCTCATTTCATTCATAAACCATTCGTTGGCAGTATGGTGCTGCATATCTGAATCAACGAAATACAGAAGAATACTAGCTTCCCAGTAGATGAGAGGACAATTCCAACTCCTTTTTCATTTTCTGTTCCATTTTTTTGAAGTAAAAAAGACTGAATTAATATAGATCCAAGAGCACCATTCCAACCACATTTTTATGGGAAAAACTCAATGCATCCATAAAATAATTAAATAAGGATGGTATACCAACCTCCATAGTTGCAAATGAGAAAAAACTTTCAGCAATCTGCCTAACTCGGCCCTTTAATCTCAAGTTTGACCAGTGAGGCACCTATGTACCAATTGATGAAACATCAAATGAATATGAAGCCATGTCAATTGTCAAACATTAGGAGAAGAAAGAACACAAAACCAGAAAAACCAACCTTGGCATCAATGAAGTGTCATATTCCAAGGTAGTATTTGTAATTTTGATATTATTTTCTATTTTTAATTTTTATTTCTGTTATGCTTATTTGTGAGCTAAAAGATGTTAGGATATTTTTTCTTTTTTCTTTTCCCTTTTATCCTGTAATTAAGGTGGTTATAGTCTTTGTCCTATAACTAAAGTGGTTGCAGTTGTAAACCTATATATTGAGCCAGAATCTCTTGAAATTCATGAATGATATTAATGAATATTTTATAATTATCTCTAATCTTTTTTTTCTCCCTTTGATCTCTTCTCCCCTTTCTTTAGAATACTCTCATTTTCTTATTATTTATATCTCCTCCTAAATTCTCTATTAATCTTTCAAAATTCATTTTCACACCATAGCTCAACCCTATGGGTGTGACATAAAGTTGGTTCAAATTTTCAAAAGGATTCAAATGTTTATAGGATTCAAATTCCCTTTGACATGTTGTCATTGCATGCATCATGTTATAGGATTCAAATGTCTTTGCATTTGGAGCTCACGGCTGACGTCTGTTTCCGTTAACTTTTGTTATTAAAGATAACATTTTTAAAGGCAGGCTCCCATAAACCTTCTGTTACACTCAATTTTATTTAATATTTACTAAATATAACATCAACCATGTTCGGTGACAGACTTAAGTTCCATTTATTTAAGATTGTAAAATATTAGAAGTAATATCTTATTATAATTATGACAAACCTTTTATCATTACATAATTTATCTCATGTAGTACTAATAGATTGTTACATAATTTATTTGTTAGAGAGTCTGTTCGCCTATTTAAATTCTCTTATTACTGTATCTCTCACAAGAAAAATTTATCGTGTCATTTACACATTCTAATTAAAATCTTATTAAAAATTAAAAATTTAATAACAATTTCATATTTTTTAAAATAAATAAACTTGCAAACCGTATGATTAAAATACTATTAAGTCAGAATATAGAACAAGAAGCTGACAGAAAAATTTGAACACTCAAGACCAATTTAGTAATACTACAAGAACAAAATTTGTCATGACAATTATAAATGAATATTTCTCAATAAATTACACCAAATACCTTTAATAATTGATCAAAAAAACAAAGGCACCCTTTAATGTATTAAAAAAAAAAAAGAAAAAGAGCACCATTCTTCTAATATTATAAACTATGTATCACTTTTCCCCATAACTATTAAAGAATGACTGTTAATTTTTTATAATTTCAAAAATGCCTTTCACCTCGTCTTTCCTCTCTTCTTTTTAATTTTTTTTAATTATAGACCATCCACCATGGTGTATCGACACCGAAGCCCCAAGACAGAGAGAGAGAGAGACTTGGATCAATTGAAAAAGAGAAAATAGTAATACCCACCTCTCGACCAATACCATGTCTCATATTCTCCTTTTTTTCCTAAATCTATATCCCTCTTCAATCATAGTGGGCTTGTAACAACTGTGGGCCCAACCCAATGACAGACCGCTGCAATTGATGAACCGAATAGGTCTTCACTTGCAATCAACTCTCATTTCCCTCTCTCTCTCTCTCTTTTCTTTTCTCCTCTGCTCGCTTCCAATTTGTGGCAAACCCTCAATCAAACCCCTATCAAACTGCACTAGGACCAATTGGCAGAAGCTTGTCACTAGAGATGATAGAGATGGAAGGATGGGAATGTGAGAGAACACGATGCCAAAGGATCTAAGACTCACTGTCGCTGTTGAAGAAGATGAATTGCTCGACCTAAAAAAGTGATGATCGAACAAATTGTATTGTGGGATGGAAAGAGAGAGTCAGAGACTAAGAGAAAGAGATACGAGAGTTTACATGATCCACTTCATGCAACAAATACCATATGAGAGTAATCGTTAATCATTTTCATTTTTTATATATATTATCAAGACTCTTTTTGTTTTAATACCAAACCTCAAGGGCACTCAATATAACTTACCCAATATTCTTTATGTTAATGATGTTTTACAATAATAAAATTATTACAATAAAAAATTGTACTTACCAACAAATTAGTATAAAGAAAATAAACAATATAATTATGTTTTTAGTTTTAGTTTTAGTTTTAAGATTTAAGTATTAATTTGGAGGCAAAAATCACTTTTAGCCTGTACACCTTAGCTATATTTATGCACAACACATACAATGCATATAGTTTCTTAACTATTTGTAATAAAATGAGTTGGGTCAAATTCGGCATCACCTCAAGCCCAACCCAAATTTATAATTGGATTGAAAATGATCCAATTTGATGCTCAAGAGGGTGCAATTCCCTTTTATCCTGAGGCTTTGTAATTGTTCCAACACAAAAATAAAAAAGAGGGGGTGGGGGTTAAGATAAACATTTCAATCCTTCGGATTGCTTTGCTTGAGAGAACCAAATATCAAAGATATGAACAAATTTTGAACTTTCTATTGTTTTTCACAAAAATCAAGAGCTGGGAAATGAAAAACCTGAAAAAAGAATACGGCCTTGAACACTTCTTCTTCAGCATTAGGCGCAATCTGCATACTGATTTACAGATTTTAAAATTACTCCACACAAAATGATTCTAGAGAGTAGAAACCATTTTCTACAAAACTTATCCCAAAGCATCCTCATTCTGCTAAAATAACAAGAAAAGATGAAACCATTTGCTAATTTTAGAAGGCAAGAAAGCACAACTTATTTGACTACTGTTTCAAAAACGTTTTTATTTTGAAATCAGAACTCCATAAGTCTTTGGGTGAACTTCAACTTCTGATAAATATTTTAAAACCACTCTAAAATGAAGAGGATACAAAAAGACCAGACACTTCTTAAATCCATAATTGTCAATCTTGAGAACAACACAAGCAAGCAAAATAGAAGACCACCCAGTCATGATTCCAGAATTCAACACACACTGTTCTCCATCTAAGTTAAAACTCGTCCAGAAAGGAAAAAAGAAAACAAGCATCTACCAAACACTTTGCAACATAAGGGACCATGATAAATTCAATGAAGCATAGTATAAACCCTAAATATTTACTTTGCAACATATGTGTATGGCATGTCCTGCTCTTCCAGCACAAATAAGAAGCGAAACAAAACAACAGATAAAATCCGATTGAAACAAATAATAAAGGTACATGTGAAAAATGCATCTTTACTTTTATACACCCATCAGCCTACTCTCAACCTCAAAAAATTCAGAACCTTTTTAACACCCAAAACTGACGTACAGAAGAAATACATGTTCAGAGTGCAACTTATCCAGACTTCAGAACCTTGTTGTTGTATTTGCACAAGAGGAGCTTTTAGAAGTAAATACATGTTCAGAGTGCACCTTATCCAGACTACTGTTTGGCACCTTATCCAGACTACTGTTTGGGCTCAGTTCATTTATAAACCATTCAATGGCAACGACGTACAGAAGAATACTAGCTTCCTAGTAGATGAGAACACCAATTCCAACTGCCAGTGCAGAAAGATAAAGAGCATGGCAATAAAAGTAAAATGATTATCAATGTCATATTTTCTCCTCTCTTTTTTTTCATATTTTGGAAAAAGGACTCAATTAGTATTAGATCCAAGAGCACCAATCCAACCACATTTTTATGGGAAAATTTGATGCGTCCATAAAATGAGGATAGTATATTAATCAAAATTTTAAAAAAACAAAAAAGAAAGGATATCATACAAAATGAACAGAAAGTGTTGCTTGTTCTCTGCCACAACCTGCACAGTTGCAAAGGAGAAAGAAAACTTTCGGCAATTTGCTAACTCAGCCCTTCAATCTCAAGTTTGACCAATTAGGCACCTATATATCAGTTGATGAAACATCAAATGACAAGATAAAACAGCCTTCTCTCAACCCCATCATTTGAGTAAAGATATAAAACGAGACATACCCCTAGTTACGGCTCGAGGATTTTGTCAACATTCATGAAAGATAAAAATCAGCATTACTGATAATACATCAACCTCTGCCACCAACACATCAGTAGTCTGCAGTTTACCAATAGAAACACTCAATAGCATGAAAGAATAGAGCACAACAACTACACTGAAGAGAACAATAATAATAGTTCATGCACTGCTACATTTTGCGTTATCTATTTTTACATATAATAAAAATTTGAAAGAAAAGCAGCAAAAGTCCCCACCATTGACATACCATGGGCGAGATGCTAGAGAAGCTGAATGCTATTTTTCCTGGCTAAAAGATCTGAGACGGTTAATAAGGGTCTCTTTCAAGGATTCTGGAATTTTTGATATAAAATTTCCTCTGGCATTTGTTATCAACGACTTCCTGTATCATGAAGCAGTTAAACAGTGAACTAGAAATTCCAAAATCTTGAGAAAAGTGCAGAAAATGAAAATAATTATGATGTAAAGAATCAAGACACACTGAACTACCACAAATTACAATAAAGCAACATAAGGACAACAAAATAATTTACAGAACAATAACTCAGAAATCACTTTCCGTGAATCCTCAAGCAAAATTACCAATACAGATCAAAAAAAACTCTTTCAAGGGTACACATAGTCAAACTTCAGGAACATAAAGTTCCCAACATCACATACTTTTTATTTTGTTTTCCACCCAACAAACAAACTAAAATCCCTCTTTCATAATTAAGTAAACATTTAAAAAACTTACCTTAATTCATTGCCGTGTGATGCCATATTGCCTGTTTCTAGAGAACATGCTTTTTTTCTAGAAAGCATGGAATGATAAACTTCGTCTGTCCAACCACATGATCGCAGAATTGAAGAAGCTTCTTTTCCTAGACTGAGACAAACCAAAAGGCATATACCAAAGAACAAGGGAATTAATTATGTCAACAAGACAAATGTAAACAAGCACTTCAAAAAAAAAAAAGTTAAGAATACAAAAAGAAGAATCATCAGAACGTAAATATATAGATAGAATGGTTACCAACATACAGATCAATGATTCAAATCACTTCTTTTTACACTATTTTGGAAACCCAATGACTCAATGGTAAGGATATGTAAAATACAGGATTTCCAATTGAATAAAAAAATTTAATGACTCTGCTCAAAGCATGGAAGAAAGAAGTGCAACATTCAGAACATTTTTCCAAATAAAAGGGCTGCAATAATCATTAGCAGAATGTCTACCCTCATCGTCAAGTATAAAAAAGAACACATTTTTACAGAACATTGGTCCCAACTGATATAGGTTCTAGGAGAGGCAAGACAGGATACAAAGATAAACTTTGCAATATTCATGCAAAATGGCAGCTTTAGAGACCCAACCAAACCCCAGTTGCAGGGTTCCAAAGTGGCTGCTTTCAACATTCCAGATAACACATAAAAATACAAAGTGTACAAAATCATTGATCTTCAATACACTGACTAAATCAGTGAACAAAATGGCATAGCAGTCTAAGAGGTCATCTCTTTGGTGATTCTCCTGGAAAGAATTATTTGAACAAACAACAGTAATGGACACAACTTACGGATATTTGCAAGCATAAGCATATATGACAAATCAATAGTTCAAGCACAACAAGGGTAAATGCATGTGCACTGCTTTAACTAGATCCAAACAAGCTGAAAATGAAAATATAGAAGGATTGGAGATGAGGTACATACGTTTCTTTGAATTGTTTAAGTTTTTCTTGAGAATGAATATCTTGAGCAAACAAAATGCACGAATTCTCATCCTCTAATTTCCTCTTTGACCTCAAGATATCAGAGCAGCAGTTAGCACCACCATTCTGCAATTTAGGCCAGTTTGCTCCTCTTCCAATTTTGATTCCATTTCTTCCATGACTGTCTTCACGCATGCCCACTTCTGCAGACATAGCAGGTACACTCTTGGTCTTACCATTCCCATGTACTAAGGGAAATACTTGGCTGTTCTCACCATCAACTGCTTTAACTGCTTTACCTTCCATAACACCATTTCCACCCAATGATGCATTACTCTTCTCACTCTTTGCAGAAAGCGAGGCTTTGGCATCCCCATTATTTCCAGTGGAACAGTCAATTTTTGCATTGGAAGTAGCAAGAGACTTTTGAGTACTATTTTTTCCAGAGTTACTTTTATTGGCTTGTGGACTAGAAGGCACTTTATTGACCTCAGACCTGTTCAAATTATCCACAGAATTTTCAACAGATTGATCCATGTACGCTGCTTTTCTAGAATCATCTACCTTTCTATTTATGGGTACATCACTGCCATTGCACTCTTTAGGCTTCACCCCACTGGAAGGCAATGCAGTGCTGGCAGGTGCTGGCCTTTGTTTAGTACGAGAAAAGAATAGGATGTAAACCTTCTCTGACAAAACCTCTTGCAGATTTGAAAGTTTAACATAAGAATCATTGCAGCAATACCAACGGCATGTTGCATCCTGTATGCATAGAAAACCGAAATCAGTAAAAAAATGAGTAGCTGCTCTATCAAAGACTTGACAACTATTTCAGGAATATCCAACATAAAATATAGGGGCACATGCCAAAAGGTTTGTTAACAGATACCTTGACGTATGCATAATAGTGTCCAGAATCTGGTGAGAAGCCAGAATGCACAATTGTACCAAACAGTTTATACTCTGGATGTGGATCCTGCAGTAAAGCCACAAATAATTGCATTAATCAGCAGCGAGAAAGGCAGTATAGCAAAATGAAAGGACAATGCAGTAAACTTTTAACGATATTCAAAACAACAGTGCCACACAAGATTTTTTACATCAAAAGATAAAAGACTGTCCCACATGTAAAAGGAAGTTTGTACTCTCTGCATGACAAACAGTAGTGAGTTCAGTCCTTATAGGATCTGCACCATGCCAGGATAAAATCAGCCCAAGTTTACCATATAACCTTCCCTAGCACAGTTCAGATTGTTGCTAAAACCCTGCTCGTGTATACAGTAAACTGCATTCCTCAACTTATTGCCATATCAAACTAACAACTGAGGCAGATTCTCCTCCAAACATATTTATTAGATGTCACAAAAGAAGAAATTTTTTGTCTTTGATATGATTAACATCCATCAATACCATTCCAGGAATCTCCCAACTCCTCCTAGAATGCTCTGGTCTGGCTGTCTTCATTTGAATCATACTGTCTATTTGGCATCAATCACATCTTCAAATGAAACACACATCACTAATACAGTCCTAAATGTTCTATTCATTCTACAGTTCTCTCAACAGAGATAAAAACCTCCAGCAGTACCACTATCTTACCGACAATTTCAGTACAGTGGGATGAACCAATCAACTCCCAACACACAACCTTTAGTTTTTCCTGTAGCACAGACGGGAACTAAATTTCACTCCTCCAAAACTACCATAAACACTGTACAAAAAATGCTACATGCACCATCTACATATAATTGAAGCAAAGATTCAAGTTCCTTCACCCCCCAAATATTTCACACCTTCCTGACCTCATCTCTTCCTCAAACCTGTGTCATAAAGACACTTCACACCTATTTGATGAATCGGATCATTTGCTGACATAAAAGTTCAAAAGGAACTCATTTTCCAAAGTTTCCTCCCTATCCACAATACCATAGCCATCAGATACTATAATTTATCCTCAGAAACCTAAATCCACATCAAATCTAGAACAACAGATGCCACCATGCTTATTAGCATTCTACCTACTTAATTTGAAGCTTCAGACAATTAATACAATGCTCAGAATCAACTTGATTTCCTATGTTTAATGTCCCTGGATTGTAAAAGCTTTGTTGGCAATCCAAACAACATTAGGAACAGAGAGCAAAAGTTCAGGGGAAAAAGAAGTGGGCAAAAAAGCCATGGGGTCTTTTTTTTTTTTTTCCCATTTCTTAACATTCAAATGACAAGGCTGTATCTCCAGCAAAAAAAAAAAAAAAAAAAAGGAGGATAAGGCTGTGACTAATTTCCTGGATTTTTTGTCTGGTTGATTATTGTCAAATCCCTATCATTCAGTATGTTGATTTTCCAGAGATAGATAATGTAAAGATGGGAATTGCTGTGAAGCTTACATGAAACTAGTCATACACCATGGAAAAAGGTCATAAGATAAATTGATGGCAAAGATAAGGAACTTTCTTTTTTTATTTTTTTAATCAAAAGTAATTAAAACTTCAAAGCATTAAATTTGCCAATTGAGGAAGCAAAAGGAGAACCAGAAGAAGGATTTGGTGCAGCTAAGAGGGAAGGTAACGGAGTTCATACTAGAAGAAAGCAAGCAGACGAGACCATCATGTTGGAATAAAGGAAACAGTACTCAGCTAATTGGCTCACCTTTGAATGCAGAAAATTATGTTTCCTAATGTAGATATAGAATGAACAGTTAGCTGTTTTTTTCTATATCAATTAGCTGCCTAATTAGTTAGTTTCCTAATTGTTTATGTTTCATAGCTAGTTTCCTTAGAAAATAGATTGATAGTTTCCTTAGAAGATAGATTGATAGTTTCCTTGTGAAGGTGTCAAGACTCACCTCAAATATGACTGTATATGTGCTGTGAATATACAAGAATTCTGAGAATTTTGGCTGGGAAATCCAACAATATGATGTAAAAAATGCATTCCTTCATAGAGACTTAGAAGAAGAGGTGTACATAGAGCCACCACCAAGCTTTGATGGCAAATATGGTCCTGACAAAGTTTGCAGACTAAAGAACGTCTTGTGTGGGCTAAAACAATCACCGCGAGTTTGGTTTGGGAGATTCACTGTAATGACCCGAATTGAACTAATTAATGTTGTGTCATGTTTTGAGGATTGAGTGATTAACCTTGATGTTTAATATGTTGTTTTTGGTAATTATTAATTAAGTGTTGGGTCTAAGTTGGAAGATCCGAATGTGTGTAAAATTATATTGGAATTGTAGTTTAGATATTCGAATGGGGTAGTGGTGTATTCGGATGAGGCATGTGACATTCGAATGTTTTGTGATATTCAGATGTGTGTGTGTGTGTTTTGGGCCTCATTTGGATGGCATATGAAGCATTCGAATGTGTTATAGGTTCTCCATTCGAATGGAGTCCTCTATAGCATTCAAATGGCATGATTTTGAGTGTTTCATTCGAATGACTTCCTATAGCATTCGAATGACCCACGTTCCAAAAAATCACTTTCACCTTGCAACCCGACTTTGACCATGATTAAGCTCGAATCTTGAAAAACTCAAAACATGAAAGTTATAGATCTTTCTCTTGTCTTTCCATATCATCTTGAATCACCTCAATCGGAGCTTGGACGAGAGAGTTAAGTCAAAAATTCGAAAGGGTGTCGAATCTGACCAGAATGTTCATTTTCATTGTATTCCTCTCATTCGAATTAGTTACTGTAGCATTCGAATGGGTCTTTATGAGACTGAAATACCAGACCACTTTCTCGATTCAGAAGTTGCTTTTCAGGAAGGCATGTCGGGAATTTATCCTACTTTCTTGACACGTAAATGTCTCTTATATATATATATATATGGAATGTTGAGAGAGGAGGGAATTAAAATTAACTACAGAGAAAGTGGCGTGAACAATGAAGAGAGTGGCGTGAACAGTGAAGAAGTGCAGAGAAGAAGAAGGAGGAAGTACAGGCAAGCTCCTTATTCCTTCTTTGCAAGCTGTTCCTTTCCTTTTTCCTTCCCTTGATTCCTTTTGAGGTTCCTTAATTTAGCTTGTGCGAGTGAGTGGGTTGGTTCTCTAATATGAGTGTGTGTGTGTGTGTATATATATATACACGTATATACATGGCTGAGGAGCATGGGTATACTTTGAGTTAAGTGGCAGAAGGGTGAATTATATATAGATATTGCCGAGAATCTATTTCCATGGTGAGGCTCTTAATTGTGCTATTTGGCCAAGACCCTGTGTATGGCTGAGTCTTCAAGGCTTTCAATTCATTTTATATATACATATATATGTACATGCATGGCTAGTAAGGAGTTGGTTGTGGCGTTAATGGGTTTTTGAGGGGATTATTTTGGTTGGAAGTTATAAGGGAATGCATAGGCTTGCCTTGGTTGTGTCCAGTGAGCAATTCCTACTAATTTGTACATTTAAAGAAAGATTGTAATTTCTCTCAGTACCCAATCTGGTGAGTCTTGTTTATATGGCTATGGAGAGTTCTTTCTCTCTCCAATTTATTGTGGAATGGAGATAGGATCTCATAAGTTAGAGCCAGGGGGTTGATTTGTGGCCAAGAATCTTTGCATGTATTTTATTTTATTTTCCATTATTATGTCATTTAAATGCATGCAGGGACTTGGAATTATTCATATGGGGGTTTACACATGGGTGTGCGCTTGGTCACGAGCATGGCACCGATTTAAATATTTTTGTTGTTAGACACAAGCATTACATTCGGCATGTGACTTCCTATGTGGGCGAGGCTTGACAGGATACTTGGCTTATGGGGCTTTGTATCCCGTCCGATCTACTACGCCACCCTTTATGTGTTGCATTGCATTGGCGCCAATTTTGAGATACAGGTGTACGATATCGGGTTTCTTGGACCGAGTTTATATATTAGGGTCGCTTTGGCGTGCCCCAATTATATATGTGGACGTTTATGCATGCCCCAGCGGGTGTTGGTCGCTCCCACCCGAGCGAGCTTCGGCTCTAGTTATAGGTACAACTTGCCTTCAGGGCAGCAACAGGTTTGTGTCATGGACTTGGGTGCCAGTGCATTTTTTTTCGGGCCTCAAGATCCGGTATGTGCATATTTTTGTTATGCGGTTGGTGCCTGTACTTTGTATATGATTGGTCGACATGCTTTGCATGAGTTTTGTACTAGGGTGCGGGTTATTCTTAGTCTCCTTATTCTTATCAGCCTTTCATTTCTTATATGCTTGCTGAGTCTTATGACTCACTCTTGCTTCTCTTCATTCAAGGTAAAGGCAAGGCCAAAGTTGAGGGTGAGTCTAATGGTGTCGGACTTACTTGAGTAGACAGTGTACAGGGCAGTTCAGGTTAACCTTACTATGGAGCAGAGTTGTATGATAGGGTTATTGTCTCTTTTGAGTTGTTCTTTTTAGTTTGGCTTGTATGTATGTGAACCCTGTAGCCCTATGGGCCAGTTGTGCTTTGAGATGCATGCTTAGATTGTGGTTATGCTTCCGTTGTCAAATTTATTCACTTAAATGTGAATCCAGGTGTGCATGCATGGCAAGTATGTCTCCTTTTGGTTTTCTTCTTTTTTCCCCTTGGGGCCACCCGCTAGGGTTCTTCAGCTTGGTTGGAGGATCCAGGTGGGGGGTCCCACATTCACTAAGGCTATGATGTAGTTTGGGTATAAGTAGAGTCATGGTGACCATACTTTATTTGTGAAACACTGAGGTAAGGAAAAGATTAAATTCCTATTAATATATGTAGATGATATTATAGTTTATGGGAGTGATGAGGAAGAAAAACTGAGGTTGAAAACACAATTGGCTCTAGAATTTGAAATGAAAGAGCTGGGAAAACTCAAATACTTTCTCGGAATTGAAGTAGCATACTCTAAACGAGGGATATTTATATGCCAACAAAAGTATATACTTGACCTGCTCAAGGAAACAGGTACCCTTGGATGCAAACCAGTGAGTACACCTATTGATCTGAACCATAGAATGATTCAAGAAAGCAAGGAGAGAATAATCATTGATAAGGGGCACTACCAAAGGCTAATAGGAAGATTGATTTATCTCACACACCAGACCTAACATTACTTATGTTGTAGGAGTAGTTAGTCAGTTCATGCAAGATCCTAAGGAGGAACATCTACAAGCAGTTCAGAGAATTCTTAGGTACTTAAAGGCTACTCTAAGAAAAGGAATTTTGTTCAAAAAGGGAAATAACTTGATAATAGAGGCATACACCGATGCTAACTATGCAGGATCTCTCACAGACAAGAGGTCAACTATAGGCTATTGCACTTTCATAAGAGAAAATTCGGTTACTTGGAGGAACAAAAAGCAAAATATGATAAGCTAGATTGAGTGTAGAAGCAGAATTTCATGCTATGGCTCTAGGTGTGTGTGAGCTTTTGTGGATCAAAATAATTCTAAAGGATTTGATAATTGAAAGTAGATCGATGAACCTATACCGTGATAACAAATCAGCTATTAGTATAGCACACAACCCGGTATAACATGATCAAATGAAGCATGTAGAACTAGACAGACATTTCATCATAGAGAAAATTGACAGTGGACTCATTATTATCCCTCATGTGACATCAGAGAATCAATTGATTGATGTTCTAACTAAAGGATTATCCACTTCTAGGTTTCAAGAGATTGCTGGTAAGATGGGAATGGAAGATATCCACTCATGTCTCACCAGCTTGAGGGGGAGTGTTGGAATAAAGGAAGTAGAAGACTTACTCAGCTAATTGGCTCACCATTGAATGCAAAAAATTATGTTTCCTAATGTAGATATAGAATGTACAGTTAGTTGTTTTTTCCTATATCAATTAGCTTCCTAATTAGTTAGTTTCCTAATTGTTTATATTTCCTTAATAGCTAGTTTCCTTTGAAGATAGATTGATAGTTTTCTTATGAAGGTGTTTCCTTACGAAGGTGTCAAGACTCGCCTTAAATATGACTGTAAATGTGCTGTGAATATACAAGAATTCTAAGAATTTCCACACATCATATACCTAATACAGTTGAGCCCAATCCTTAGAACCAGTTTCTCAACAATCTTATATAACATGTAATAATTCTTCCATCCAAAGTAACAGTTATCAATGATCTTGACTTTCCCATCGCTCTTAGAAAAGGGGTTAGAACTTGTACTCAATACCACATATGCAATTTTGTTTCATATGATTCACTTAACCCATCCTATAAGGATTTTGCTTCTGCTTTGTCTTCTTTTCTTATTCCTCAAAATTGGAAGGAGACATTTGTTGATCCTAAGTGGAAGGAAGCCACGTTAGAGGAGGAGATGACTGCTCTAACTAAGAACAATAATCAGGAGCTTCCAACTCTTCCTGTTGGAAAGAAAACAGTAGGTTGCAAGTGATATTACAGTTAAGCACAAGGCAGATAGTACAATTGAAGGATTTAATGCAAGGTTGCTTGTTAAAGGAACTTATGGAGTTGATTATCAAGAGAATTTTGCTCATGTAGCTGTCACAACCCCAAGGATATAGTAGTCATAGTACATTACATGTATTTCAGTTGGTTGTACCTTGATGCATTGTAGTTGTTGTACCTTTCAGTTGTTATTGTAACTGAAAGACAAACAAGCCTATAAATAGGCTAAAACCTAGAGGATTAGGTATTGTTGAATGATAATAGAATTTCAGACTTCTCTCTCATCAATTCCCTTTCGATTCCTCTCTGATTTCCCTATTCTTCCCTCTCAATTCTGTCTGTTATCTCCTTCTTTCTGCTCTAATTCTCCCTGATCTCTCTCATTTCTTCTGATTTCTCCTTCTTTTCTGTTTTATCTTCCCTGGTATCTTCCAATTCCCATTCTAAACCCTAGGTTAAACCTAGGTACATGAAAATTTGGTATTAGAGCCAATCGATTCTCAGCTGTCAGCAAAGCAACTATCAGCTCTACATGACAATTTGGTATTAGAGCTGATTGATTCTCGGCTGTGAGCAAAGCAATTCTCAGCTAACATTCAGGAGCATCTTAGCAACGATTCAGTGAAGTTAATTTCCGACGGTACTCAGCTGTTGATTTCCGAAGCTTGTCGGCTGTTAATCTCCAGTGATTCTTGGCTGTGATTTCCGGCACTTCTCGGCTGTTCATTTCCGACACGAAGCAGAGCCAAGAGAATTCAGACGATCTAGGTGAATTCTATTAGCTGATCCAGCAAAGCAGATCCAGGTGTTCCGGCTGTTGATCCAGACCAGCAGTCCTCAGCTGCTGCATTGTGTGATTCAGGAAGGCTATCTCAGAATTGGAAGTCAGGCGATTGCTGACCAGAAGCGGTCCTAGCGAAGCAGATCCAATCAATTCTCAGAAAGCTCTAATTGAGCCACTCGATTCAAAGGAGGCTGCTATTACTGGCTGTAGATCTAGGCAATTTCTAGAAGTGATTTCAGTGACAGAATTCTGGCGAATTTGAAGGCAGAAAAGAGTCAATCAAGTTTAGGAGGTATCACAGTTGCGCAGCGGAAGCAGTTGCAGAAGCAAGCAATGGACACCAGACTCGAGGAAACATGCGCTAACCTCAATCAAAAGCTGGACGAAATCATGATTATGGTGGCCAAACGGTTTCAGATTAGTCTTCCAGCTCAATTACTTTCTAAGGAGTATTTGGATTCAATTATTCAAAGGAAGAGACCAGTTCTGGTGACAGTTGGAGATCCATACATTACTTGTCCATTGAATCAGCTTTCAGAGATAAAAGGAAATCTCTAGATCCAAT
Source organism: Diospyros lotus (assembly GCF_014633365.1). Classification (NCBI taxonomy): domain Eukaryota; kingdom Viridiplantae; phylum Streptophyta; class Magnoliopsida; order Ericales; family Ebenaceae; genus Diospyros; species Diospyros lotus. The sequence continues at coordinate 31,558,993 of NC_068352.1, forward strand.
GACAGTCCAATCATATCAGCCGGAATCATTCGTCAGACTTCTGGATTTTAGGAATCTGAGGAACAATCTGAAATGAACCAGTCAGTTGTAACTCAAGACTCCGGCGAAGAAGAGAGATTGGACAAGGAGATCTGTGAGGATCACATTTTATATTTGCAGGAAGCTGATGAAGTAGCATTGGAACAAAACATTGATTCAATTGATATGCCGGCAATAAATCAGATCAGAGATGAGAATTGCAATGAAAAGAGCTTTCATGCATCTGCTGAGAGGTATGCCTGTTACATCGACTCTAGGTTGGATCAAGTTTTTGACGCTCCACATGCAGTCAAAGAAGTTCTGATCGAGCAATTTGGATTGGAACAGTCTTATATTGGCTCTAAGGAAATTGCTCATAAGGCTGATGAGGTCCTAAGGCTAGGACTTTTGGACCTTTGGGCCCCAAGGTTTAAATCTAGATATGGAGGTCATGTTTCAGTCATTGAGGAACCGGAGGGACAATCTCTCTCTTCCTCTACAATCAGGATGCTGAGAAAGGAATGGCAGTTGCAGGAAAAGTCACTACAACAACATTGGAGGAGAAATTTGATACAGATGAACTTGTGGTGTACCCTAGCAAGCACGAAGTAACAGATGCTTTAAAAGCACTGATGAAGTTTGTAAATGTTGAGCCCAACTGGACCTGGGAGGAGGCAATGCGAATAATCATCCATGACAAGAGGGCTGGGGCTTTAAGAATTTTTGGTGAGTGTAGACAGACATTCAATGAGTACTTGGACCAAAGAAAGAAGCTGGAGGCTGAGGAAAGGTGTAATGACTGTAGGAAGAACAAGGGAATCACTGGAACTTACACTTACAGATCAATTGGAGAAGAGAACTTTGTCATGGATATTTTGGAGGACTACATTTTATATTGGCAGGAAAAGCAATGTTGAGCCCAACTGGACCTGGAAGGAGGCAATGCAAATAATCATCCATGACAAGAAGGCTGGGGCTTTAAGAATTTTTGGTGAGTGTAGACAGACATTCAATGAGTACTTGGACCAAAGAAAGAAGCTGGAGGCTGAGGAAAGGTGTAATGACTGCAGGAAGAACAAGGGAATCACCGGAACTTACACTTACAGATCAACTGGAGAAGAGAACTTTGTCATGGATATTTTGGAAGACTACATTTTATATTGGCAGGAAAAGCAAAAGAGAAAGAACATAAGAGCGAAGAGGAATAGACCTAGAAGGAGAAAGAAAGAACAAAGGATAAATCAAATAATGAAGCAGGGATTGGATGAAGAACAGTGGCCAGTGCCAGTCACTGCAAGTCACGACCCCAAGGATATAGTAGTCGTAGTTTATTACATTTATTTGAGTTGGTTGTACCTTGTTGCATTGTAGCTGCTCTACTTTTCAGTTATTGTAACTGAAAGGCAGACAAGCCTATAAATAGGCTAAAACCTAGAGGATTAGGTATTGTTGAATGATAGTAGAATTTCAGTTCTCTCTCATCAATTCCCTCTCAATTTCCTCTCTGATTTCCCTATTCTTCCCTCTCAATTCTGTCTGTTTTCTCTCTTTCTGCTCTAATTCTCCCTGATCTCTCTCATTTCTTCTGATTTCTCCCTTCTTTTCTGTTTTATCTTCCCTGGTATCTTCCAATTCCCATTCTAAACCCTAGGTTAAACCTAGGTACATGACAGTAGCCAAATGAGTTTTATACAAGGCTTTCTGTCATGTGCAGCTAACTTAGGTTGATATAACTGAATGTGAAAAATGCTTTCTTTATGGTGCCTTACAGGAGGAAGCTTACAAGAGGAAGCTTGTATCATAGTTGTTAAAGGCGCGCCTAGGCGCAAGGCACCTCGCCTAGGCCGAGGCGAGGCGAGGCGATTTCAATGAAGCCCTCGCCTTGCACGGTGAGGCGCCGGGGCGTGAGGCGCGCCTCATGAAACTTAGGTTTTAATTAAAACCTAGGCAACCCAATTCGCTCCTCACTCCATCTTCCTCCCGACTCCAACCACGCCCGCATCCTCTCTTCCTCTCCTTTCTAGCCTCTCCTCTCCAACTCGCCCGATCTTCCTCTTCCTCTCCTCTCCAGCCGCGCCCGCCTCCTCTCTTCCTCTCCTCTCCAGCTCAGCCCAATCTTCCTCTCCTCTCCAGCCGCGCCCACCTCCTCTCTTCCTCTCCTCTCCAGCCACGCCCGCCTCCTCTCTTCCTCTCTGTCATGAACCTAAGGTTCATAACGAGCTGAAATTGGCAATCGAAATGATCCAATTGAATTAAGGTCAAGAACAGAATGTATAGAGGGAAAATTGAAGAAGAATGGGGGAGAAATTAGAGAGAATTGAGGGAGAGCAGAAGAGAGAATTGAGAGGGAGATTTGAGAGAATTCGATTTTCTTTCATTCATTCAAGCATAATCTTCTCCTCTTACAATGGGCCTTTTTATAGGCATAGTAGA